>NW_012117932.1:7106937-7108499 GCF_000951035.1 Colobus angolensis palliatus | reverse complement strand
TCTCGGCCTCCCAAAGTGCTGGGATTACAGGCTTGAGCCACCGCGCCCAGCCTCTCTTTAGTTTTAAGACAAGCAGTAGTCTGCCTATAGCAGAGCCTCATTCATGAGGAAGATAAAATAAGGAACATCAGGGTCAGGATTTAGAGTGGATGGGTCGTTCTCCACGTGCTTTTCTGAATAATAAAGACATGTTTGCCTGTTTCATTTTACATGCACAATTAATAGGTAGTAGGGCTAGAATTCTAGCCCATGTCTGTCTGACATCAGTGACTATGCACTTTTCACTAGGTTGAACTGTCCTTATAAAAAAATGATTCTAATAGTTTTAGTAAATTTGTTTATTATAGTGTTATTTTGTCCAGAAATTACCTGTAATACAAAGCACAACTTAAAACAATCTTTTTAAGCATATAGCAGTTGGGTGCCCTCATTCAGCAAACATAATCTAATGAGGACCTGCCAAGTGCCTGACACTTAGGATTTAAGGGCTTGGAATCCCAAAGCTGAGTTCCTACATTCAGCAGATACTCCTTGAGCACCCACTACATGCCACACACTATTCTAGATGCTGGGGATACAATAGAGGGGATATGATAAATAAAAATCCCCCACCTCCTGGGGCTTAGAGCCTCTGATGGGAGGAGACAGTAAAAACCAAAGTCAGCAACTGAAGTAGGTAGTATATTGGACTAGTGATGGGTATTAGGGAGAAAAGGGGCAGGAAAGGGGGACAGAGCCAGGAGGGGTAGACAGGGAAGGCCTCGCTGAGAAGGAGAATCTGAGCAAAGACATGAACACAGTGTCGGTGAGTAAGCCAAGGAAGACATATGTTCCAGGCAGGAATAGCAAATGTAGAGGCCTTGGGTGGGAGGAGTGGTGGGGAGGACGCTGAGAAGGGAACAGAAGTAGATGATGAGGGCGTTGGAGTAGCGCTCTTTCAGGCCAGCGTATCCAGACAGTGGAGCTTACTCTAAGGGAAATGCAGAGTCATTGGAGGATTTCGAGCCGAGACGTAACGTGTTTTTATTTATATTGTAAAAAGATCAACCTGGCTGTTGTGTGAAAAACACAGTACAGAGAGTGCAGAGGTAGGGAGACCAGTTGGGAGGTACACTGGAGTAACTGGGCAAGCAGTTACTGGATAGTGAGGTGGTAGGTGAAGAGAAGGCGTGATGGCTAGTGGTGGAAGTAATGTGGCAGGGTAGGCTGGGGCAGAGGTGAGGGTGTGGCAGGGAAGGGTGGAGGTGAAGTTATGGCTGGTAGTGCTGGAAGTGAAGGTGTGGAGACAAGGGGTGGAGGTGAAGGTATGGTGGGGAGGGTAAGAGTTGAAGGTGTGGAGAGTAGGGGTGAAGGTGAAGGTGTGGAGGGTAGGGTTGGAGATGAAAGTGTGGAGGGTAGGGGTGGAGGTGAAGGTATGGAGGGTAGGTCTGGAGGTGAAAGTATGGTAGGGAGGATAAGAGCTGAAGGTGTGGAGGGTAGGGGTGGAGGTGAAGGTGTGGAGGGAAGGGGAAGAGATGAAGGTATGGTGGGGAGGGTAAGAGCTGAAGGTGTGGAGGGTAGGG
>NW_012117932.1:6904144-7106558 GCF_000951035.1 Colobus angolensis palliatus | reverse complement strand
GGGGTGGAGGTGAAGGTATGGTGGGGAGGGTAAGAGCTGAAGGTGTGGAGGGCAGAGGAGGAGATGTAGCTGTGGGAGACGGGTTTAGGTGGAAGTGTGGTGAGGAGGGGCAGAGGCAAAGGTGCGGAGGTGATGAGATGATCACATTCTGGAGATATTCTGCAGGTAGAGCCACAGGATTTGCTGAAGGATCACGTGGTGCATGAGAAAAAGTTACTTTTTGATGTTTTTGTTGATTTGTATTTTCTTTGGCTTCAGACTCTGGGAGGATGGATTGATTGACTATTCTGGAAGACTCAGGGATGTCCTGATTTGGGGAGAACTTCAGGTGTTCACTTTTGGACATCATAGGTTTGATGTAGACTTTTAGTCGACAGAAAAGAAAATCCCGCCCTTGTCCTTAAGACTCTTAGGTCTGGTGGCAGAATGACAGATGCGTGGTCATAGGGATACATATGCTTGCAGTGGATGGAGGAGACCATTTTATGGGGCAGAGGGAACTTGGGCAAGACTTCTGAGTAAAGGTGGTGTTGGAGCGAGCTTTGAAGTATAGGGTGAAAGAGTGCTTGGGGAAATGGGTGGACTGGGGACTTCTAAACACAGAAGCAGCATAGCACGTTCAAGGGCATTGGAGACTTAGAAGCTCACGCAGCACCTGGAGCACTGCAGCTCATTGGGTCATTCATGACTGTTGAAGCTCCTGTGATGAGGCTTGGGAATCAGGAATAGCTGAGGACACCCGTGGTTGCCTCCACTGTTGTATGGAGGAGAAGTCAGTGATGGGGGACGACTGAAAATACTTCATTTCTTAGAAAGAAATAGCTTGTCGATTCCACAGCTGCCAGGACCCAGCTGGAGAGGAATGCCAGTAGAAAACAAGAGAGCAGATGCTCATCTGCGGCCCTGTTTGGTTACTCTTTTATACTCTTTTTCCAACCAGTGTTTCTCAAGCTGTAAAAACGCTGGGTTCCTAGTCCCTAGTTGTGCTAAAGTCTATCATAGACTGAATTTGGTGAATGGCCCTTGAAATCTCTTTGGACTCACTGCCGGTCCCGCTCCTGTGTGACTCTGAAAAGCTCAACAGGGCTGCCTGGGTGAAAAGAATACAGTGAAGATACTATGAGAAGATAATTGAACAGATTTTCTTGGCATTCAGGATTGAGTAAATAAGAGATTTGATCGTGAGGGCTTTCTAAAATAAAATTTCTTAGGTTCTAGAAGTTACCTGGGGAAAAGAAATTAAGAAAAAAATCTGTTAGATGACCAAGTCCCCAACTCGGGGTTGAGTGTTCAGCAAGTTTTTGAGGAGTTGAATTGAAAGCCCTGGGTCAGGTCTGGATAGGTGTCCAGATTGGAGCTGTCACTAAGGCTGAACCTGAAGGTAGCTGGGAATTATCATTAGCAGAGTTCTGTTATTCCCCCTTTCCTGTGCAGGCTTCTCTTTCTTTCTCTCCTATTCTCCTCAATGGCAAGCTTATTCCAATGAAAGGGAGGCACTTCTTTGGAAAGAAGAGGAAATAAGATGTTTCCAGCAATAATCGTTACTAATATATGTGGAGAATATCCTTACCACATATGATTACCTAATATTCTTCTCAGGAGAGACTGAGCATGACTGAGATGGAAAAATATCTCCATTGTGAAATACAGCTTGATATAAGTACTGCATCTTACTAAATTTAAGATCTTAAAATTCAAGAATGTAGTCAGCATATACCTTCCGAATAAACCAGAAAAACAAAATGATGTATCCATCTATGAAACGCAAAAAAGCGTTAAGATTGCTGCACCACGTTGTCATAGTAATCAAAATATGCACAAATTGATAGCCTTGATTAGCGCCAATGGTCTTTTGTTTTCTACTTGTCATTTCTGTCTTCAAATGCAGTTACTCAGTAGCTTTGGGGTGGAGATGGGTCAGTGGTTGGCAAACTTTAGTTTGTGGAAGAATCACCTGTGTGCTTATTAAAAGTGCACATAATGAGAGCTTACCACTCTCATTCCAGGCTGCATGTTAGAATTCTACTGTAGCTTTTAAAAATTACCTGTGCCTGGAGCCTTCCATCAGAGACACTGTCTGAATTGGTGGGAGTGGTACCCAGGCGTGTGTGCTCTGGAGATTCTGTACACCTGAACTTAAGAATGTGTTTTTTCTCGGGCGCTCCAGATGCTTTTGCTCCAAGTGGTCTGAGTTTCATCCTCTGCAAACCTTAAATCTTAACAGGTTTTGCTCCATTTGCTGAATAGTGGCATCCAGTTACGTTAAAGTAGGATGAATACTTAGGTGTGTTTCAGATTTATTAAATTATATTAGAATTATTTTTTCTATAAAAAACTAAGTTAAAACAGTAGAATGGCCACTTAGCAAAAAGAGTATTTAAAAAAGTAATAAATATAACTTTGACTACCATTCATCTCTAAGAAGAGATACTTTCTTGGTTTGTTTTCTCCTAATCACAAAAATAGTACTTTTGTAGAAAATCTAAAAAAGTGAGTCAACCCTCCAGAGATGATCACTCTTCGACATTTTGACTTATCACTTAAGTCTCTCTTTTCCTGGTGGGTCTGGATGTTGAAAACCGTGGGCTTAATCTGCAGCCTCTCCAGGGTCAGTAGCTAGTGCTACCCTCTCCAGCTGTCTGGCCTCTGATGGTAGCTCACCTTTTCCCTCCTAAAGAACTACCTTCCTCTCTCAGGGAATAGTTTGATCTGTCTTCCTCTGTATCCTCCTTTTTCCTACTTTAGGTCCGAAACTCAAGTAGGGGCCCAGGAAGCTCTTATCTAGCCCCAAACTTGTGACGCTTTCCAGAACAGACATAGCTCCCTGGGAAAATGTGTTGGGACCAATGTTGTCCACGCTTCTCAGTCTCTGTTTTGCTTCGAGCAGCACCCCTCCTTTTCAGCTTCCCCTCTTCTGGACCCAGTTCTTTGCCAAAGTCTACTTTAGAGGAGCAAACACCCCTTTCCATGCATGTTTGAGGAACCCTCTGAACAGAAGAGTTTAAAATAAGGAATTAGTGTAGCTTCTTACCACATATAAAGCTTCCACGTAGACAGATTTACTTTGTGTTCATTTTAAATAGATGAGCTAAAGGATTTAAAATGAATTTCATTGTGAAAACTACAGTAATTAAAAAAATTATCAGTATACGAAGTGAAGCAGGGTTTGCTGTGATTAAACCTTAAAAAAATACCGAGACACAAAGAACCTATAAAAAAATTTAAAAGAGGAGCTGCATTTCAGCCTTTCATTTTTTTCAAATTTATTTCTGAGTTAATCCCCTTTGAACTGGAAATATGTGGATTCAGACACTGAAAGAGCGATTTTTTGGCTTAGTTGCCCATTGGAGACAAAGAATTTAAAATGGAACATCACACCTGTAGCTGTTCTGTCGTTTTTGACCGTTGTGTGGGACGTTCACCTCCCATGGTCAGCGTATCAGAAGGCAGCCCCAACCACAGGGCGGTCCTTTTATCTACTGAGCCACCTCAGAGGCAGGAGGCAGGAGGGAAGATGGCGGCTGAGCCAGCTGTCTCTTATGGCTTCCATAACAGAGTATCTGACGCACAAATGGGAGCCCTTTCAGTGCTACAGGCCCACAGTGAACAGCCCTGGAGTAAGGAATCCTCTTATCAGCACCTTCAGAGAACTTGATGAGGCACTGCTTTCAGGCGACTCATTTGTGTGCCAGGGAGACCTTTGAAAGAACATTCTTTATAGTCTCCATCCATTGCTGGTGAAGAGATAAAAGTGGATGCATTACAGTAAAAACAGAATTATTTAACACTTGGCCTCACATTTGTATTGAAGGATGAAAAAAAAAAGCCAACAGTCTGTCAGACTCTCCAAGAATGCCAAAAGACTCCTTCATTTCCTCCCTCTGTAAGAATTGTGATAAATTCTGTTGTGAACGCTTAATTAATTGTGGCGCAACAAAGTCAATGATACAGAACTGTAGGGAAAACCAAATTCCATTAATTTGGCTTTGGGCTACAGAAATGGCCTAGAAAACATTGAGATCGAAAGGAGTGGGTAACTGATCAGATTTAGCATATTCTATATGAGGGAGAGTTGAAAGCTATTAATTGGTGTGCATTTCTGTTCAGTACAGTATACCATAAAACAGCCAAGGGGTTTCAGGGGTCAGATTGAATTAGATCCCGTTTCCCAAGACATCATTTGTAGACTTGTGACTTAGGACACATTTAGCTTAAATGAAACTGATACATTCAGTCATTCATTCATTTAAATATTTAATGACCCCCAGGCTGCTAATGGTTACTTTGTATGATTTTATAAGTATTAAATACAAACAATAGTAGAACACCTGGAATTTTTCTATGTATTTTATTTTCTGTAGTGATAGAAGTGGCTTTTTTCCCCTATTTCTTTATTGATTTGATCAAACATTATTCATGTGGTGTGAGTCTTTAGTACTCACCGCCTGGGACTCCTTTCAAAGGTAAGATACAAATATTTATAGGCTGCTTGCCTTCCTGGGTCCCCAGAACGTCCTACTCCCCCTCTTTTGTTTTCTTTCTCGTTCTCACCACACGTGCTTACAGTGACTAGTTTTGGGGACCTGCATGAAGCTTACCATTAGGAACTAACCACAGAGATAAAAGCCTTGAGACGTGTGCAGTTACAGAAAACGTCCAGGGCAACTCCTTGTTCTGCTGTTCGTATGAATTTACAGGGCTCCTAGAAATAAGTACTGTACTGTACTGTTACATTCATGAGATGCAGGAACACAGACTGTTCATTCATTCATTATTTGTTTAGGGTCTATTTGTATGCAAAATTCTCCTGGACAGACAGGGAATTAGAAGCACAGATTATTTGTGCCCAGGTCATTTTGAGACGGTCATTTTGAGACAGCCATTTTTGTTGTTCTCTCTGTCCTTTGCCCTGTGGTATTGGCACCTACAAAGAAAACCTGAACCGTGGATTCTTCGTCAAATATCCCCAGATAGTAGAGGGTGTATTGCCCTCTCACTAAGGTATAAAGTTGGAATTTTTGGCATAACCTTTTCCCTATTTTTAAAATTAGTGGCTCTGTGAAAGAGAGACCCGTTTCAGAAGGAGTTGGAGAGCTCTTCTTTGGTGGTGGATGACTGTACAAAGAGTCTGACTCTGTTTTAATTTATTCACTCTCTGTGGTTCACACCTCCTTTCTCACAGATGCAGAGTCAGATGTTGGGTAGTAGAAAAATATGCTCCTGAATTAAGGTGCCAAAGATATCTTTTTGCTAATAACTTCTTCTCTGAATAGAATTGGCGAAGAATATAGAGAAAATATGCTACCTTCTTTTCTCTCCTCTTTTGATTTTAGCAAAGGAATGCTTGGAAATTTTCAACAGGGTTGGACATTTATGTCTTGTCTGACTTCTTATCACTTTGAGGTTTCCCACTAATAACAGCTTCAAAATTGTAACTGATTACAATGTGGGCTCAGTCTGTTTTAAAGCTTGAAGCCACCATAGTGGAAAGTTATGAGTTGTTGGGTCTCGAAAAGCAGACTCAGTGCCATTCATGTTTTCTCTAGAAACAACAGTGAGCGTTTTTTTTTTCCCCCCCCGGGAATAAATGTCAACCTGTGACAGAATGACAGAATCTTACAGATTCACACTAGATTTACGTTTCTTAACAAAGGAAGACACTGGTGTGGTAATGCCATATATATACACACAGTAAGTATTTAGAAGGAAAAATAGTCTTTAAAACAAAATGTAATTTTTTTTTTTTTGAGACGGAGTCTCGCTCTGTCACCCAGGCTGGAGTGCACTGGCACGATCTTGGCTCACTGCAAGCTCCGCCTCCCGGGTTCACGTCATTCTCCTACCTCAGCCTCCCAAGTAGCTGGGACTACAGGCGCCTGCCACCACGCCCGGCTAATTTTTTTGTACTTTTTAAGTACAGACAGGGTTTCACTGTGTTAGCCAGGATGGTCTTGATCTCCTGACCTCGTGATCCACCCACCTTGGCCTCCCAAAGTGCTGGGATTACAGGCGTGAGCCACCGCTCCCGGCCAAAACAAAGTATAACTTTTTAAAAATTTGAATTGACTAATATTTGACTTACAGTAAGTAAAAAGATAAGATGGCCTATTGGCAACGTGCAATTGCAGATGATCCCATAAAGCAATACCTTTGATAGATTGCCCATTTCTGAAAGAGGAATAGGAGGTGAGGAGTAGGTTTTACAGCATACCAATGTACATGACTTGGGTAGGAAAAACAGCTCTGTCATTGGAGGCAGAACTCAGATTTAATTCTTGATGCTGTGCACCTTATCCTGTGACTTTAGACAAGTTGTTCACTAACCTGGCTTAACCCCTGTCCTGTTGAGGTGAGCTGAGCATGCAGAGAGCAGGAGGGAGGTGTTTAACACCCCCACCTGTGTCTTCCGAGTGACCAGCTAGCTTCCTTTATGTTCTCAGGCGTCATCCCCATTTAACTAAAAAGTAATCACACCATCACACACGGCTTACAGAGAATTATTTCTGTCAAACTCATGAAGATCCTGTGCATTTTAGACACACAACTTTCCTTTTAGGGAACCATCAGGAAGGATATCGTCAGATTTGTTTAAAGTTTATTTAAGAAGCAAATATGCGGTATTTAAATTATGCCTGGCACATTGAGGGCTCAATGGCGGTTTCTCCCTTACGAAGGGTGATTTATGGTTAACAGAAAATGGAGAAAATAGTTGCTATATTTAGTTTATTCACTCACTCCAGGATTCAGTTTACCATAAGTGCTGAATACTTTTGTTCTTATGTATATCATTGATGCTCTGAAATGTCCATTTTGATTTGATTTTTTTGCTTAAAACCTCAAAAATGCTGTTGTGGGGATGCCTTTGCTAAGGGAAATGATGTCATCAGTTCTGAAGTCCATTTCTTTTTTTCTTTTTTTTTTTTGTTTTGAGATGAAGTCTTTCTCTTGTCGCCCAGGCAGGAGTACAGTGGCGCGTTCTTGGCTCACTGCAACCTCCACCTCCTGGGTTCAAGCGATTCTCATTACTCAGCCTCCCAAGTAGCTGGGATTAGAGGTGTCCATGACTGCACCCGGGTGACATTTGTATTTTTAGTAGAGACGGGGTTTCACCATGTTGGCCAGGCTAGTCTTGAACTCCTTACCTCAGGTGATCCATCCACCTGGGCCTCCCAAAGTGCCGGGATTACAGGCGTGAGCCACCGCGCCTGGCCATCTGAACTCCATTTTAATGATAGGGAACACTGGTGAACTATTTTAAGCACAGCTATCAGGAAGCTCAATTGAAATATTTGTGTTAACTCCTGGAAAAAATTTTTTTAGCAGTTTCGTATCTTGGGAACAACTCTTTAAAGTATTTCTGCCATGTTTAGAACAATGTGTGAAAATGCTTGTCAAGTGAAAACGTGTATGTCATGGGAAACTCTGCCCTGTGCTTAGTGAGGTGGTGCTTTATAAGTCCAGCCCAGGGCGAGGCAGGATTCATGTGCAGACTAATAGCACTGACAGAATTCTTGTGTAGACCACATAGAAACTTTAAAAGCAAGTTTCTGACAATGATGGCATCCGTGATAGTCATGTAAAAATGTCATGGAGACTAAAATTCTCTGCCAGATGATGTCGAAACAAACGTGTAAGTGCAGGTTTCATTTATCCATTGGTTGGGTTCTCAGACGAAGTCTAGAAGCATATTCTCTACTCAAGAGGCCAAACTTCTTCATGTTAATCTGTTTTAAATTTGCTTTTTCGGAAGACTGGAGCTGTCACTTAAACCACAGGAATATATCCGTTATAAGGCATTACTTTTCACCTGAACTGGATGATTTTTAGAAGTATTGCTGATGATATCGGGTTCACCAATGATTTCCCACATTAAAGGTTATGGAGCATCCAGCCTAGAAGAATCATTGTGAAAACTTGACGCTTGTTTGTTGGCAGTCTCCCTGCCTTAGGGCCTATTGGAAACAGTATTTTTGCCACTAGGGATCCCTGTGTTTTAAGAGACCTAACATTTGTGGGAGCCTTTTCCTAACCAGCTTGGTGCATTTCTCGTCTCTCACCAAAGCTGTGGTCAGAGCTTCTGATGGGTGCTGGACAGGCACCACCTGCCTTCCTTCCCTCACCTGCTGCCTTGCTCTGGCATTTTCCCTCACCTGGACTATTGCCATCGCCTAGTCACTGGGTCCCCTGTTCCTACCTTGCACCTGGTCTCAGAAACCAGAATGACCTTTTAAAAGCATCTGTAAGACCCTATCATTTCTTCACCTCAGAATGTTCCTTTGCATTTAAAATAAAATCCAGCTCGGTAAACCCATGGGATCTGACCCCTCCTCACATCTGCCTTATCTTGTACCCCTCTTCCTCACACCCCCTGCATTCCAGCTACCCTAGCCTTCTTTTCATTCCTTTCCCAAGCCTGGGCAGTCATCTTCTGTGTCACAGGCTTTATCGCCACTGTGTGTATCTGCATAGGGCAGATTCTTCCTGATATTTCAACACTGGTTAAATGTTTCCTTCTTGGAGAAGCCTTCCCTAACCATCCAGTCTAGAGCAGCCAGCTGTTTCCTTTAATTGGGTTATTTAATAACGTCTGTCTCTAACTGACACTTTTTATTTCTTGTTTTCCTCCAATTAGAATGTCGTCTCCACTAGACATCTTTGTTCATCTTTATTTGATGTATCCCTAGGCCTCAGAACAGCTGTTCAGGAAATGTTTGTTAAAGGAATGTATTAATGAATGAAGCAATGATATAGCCAGTATTTCTAAGTTAATTCATAAGTTTCCAACATAAAGCAAAAAAGCCTTGTCAGTACATACAGCCATGTCACTGCTGAATGTACACTTTCCTTTAAAATAGCAAAACAAACTCTCAGATCCTCAGAGTTTGAACCTCTTTTCTGAACCTCTGAAGTTCAGGAATCCTAGTCTGGGAACTTCCTTGCGTTTGACAAAGTGTTCACAGTGCAGAGATCCTAGAACAGAATTTGAATTGGTTCTTCTGCCACTCCCTCAATAGACTTAATTTGCAAGTAGTTTTGCCCCCAGGGGAACCCTGCCTCTCCTATTAATACTGTCACTGAACTCTATTAGAGTTCTCTGCTAACACAGGTCCCCTTCCTCGAGTAGGGGCATCAGCTGCCTCCTTTGCTTATTAAAAGGTATTTGGGTACATGTGGGATGAACCAAAGATTCTTGGTATTTCAGAAGCATAGGCAATTTTATATGCTGGCATTTGGTACCAGTTGGATTTGGAAATATGAACATATAGTGGTAAGGTGGATGCTTCCATAGTCACCATATCTAGATATATATTCTAAACTATATTTGTTGATTTTTCTGCTCACGCATAGAAGAGCTAAACATTTTTGAACTTAAAAGCTAAAAGCTTACTGCAGATAAACTAGATTTTCCCAATCTACTAAGTAAGCATTTTTTTCAACTTTTTCAGGTTATCTGGGTAAAGTATTGCTTCAGTGAACTGAATAAAACTTTAATAGACTCAAACGGTTAATGAAGCCTCAGCCTGAGCCACACAGTGGTGGGAGAGGTCGGCGGCTTGCTGGAGTGCTGGCGGCTGCCTGCCTTCAGGGCTTTATGCCCCTGGGCCTTGTCAGTAGGATCAGGTAGTATCTGTCTTCACTTAGCAACATTTCTTGAGATTTCTTGCTGTGAATATAACAGTGTCTTTGGTTCTCAGGAATCCTAGCGTTTTGGAATTTTACAACAGAAAGGGAAGCCACATTCTGTTGAGGTCACAGAGCAAACGGCAGAGTTGGGCCCAGAACCCATTTTTCCTGCCCTGTCACGGTACCTCCCTGCACTCTTACTGATTCCTCATTGCCCTTCTATCTTTCCAAAGTAGCCTGTGATGTTTGTGTCTAAAGTTTAAAACTAGTTGTTTAACTTGAGACTGAAAGTTAGTGATTTCTTTTTTAATCAGACAAGGGTTCTTCCTGTAAAAATCTTTCTGTCCCCACAGACTTGGTTAAAGCCCCCTCTCTGGGCTGCGTTCTCACACCCTGGGCATGGTGCTTAGCTTGCTTCTTGAGGTAACCTGTCTGAATGTGCATTCCTTGAAGCAGGGGACTGGGGCCTGTGGCCTTATGATAGTCTCATTTGGTTTTTGTTTCAAGTTTCCAGCGCTGATTTGTAACTGCGCAGCGCTGTTATGAAATCTTTGTCTCCATATTGATGAATGTTGGTAATCCTTTGTAGATTTATAGTAACTGTTGTGAAATTAACTCTTGAATTATTATGTCTTCACAAAAATTCGGACTTTCTGCCTCTTACATAATCTTAAAAAGTTAGTCAGCTCCACAGGAGTTGGTGTATTGGCCTTCAAGATTTGAACTTAGCATGGCCAAAAAGCTTGTTTTTTACAAACCGTCAGAATTGTCCCCGCATCTCAACCCTTTATTGTCAACTTTTTGAAGATATTTAATAATAATGACCAGTCCTGAATTTAACCATTTTGTACTTTGAGGAGTAACTTGTCCCCGCTGCCCCCTCAGGGCCTGTGTGGTCTCAGAGTTTGGCCTAGCTTTGAGCTGAAACAATGGAGAAGCCCAGCTGATGCTTTCTGAGATTCCCATGGCTGCCAGATGAACCCTGAGTAACGAGATGACGTCTCCTTAGCGAGCGTCAGGCGGCCTTGCGGGACCTGCCTGTGTCTGGCTCACTCTCGGTCCCTTCTCCTCACCTCTCATCACTCTCACGCACCCCTTCCTTCCTGCCACAGCAGACTATGTAACCTCACACAAGTAAGTGCATGCGATCCTCCATGCCCTGCTTTTGCTTGATCGGAATCCTCTGCCTAGAACTTCTTCCATTCTTTCTTTTACTCTTTCTCTCTCTCTTTTTTTTTTTTTTGGAGGGGGGATGGAGTTTTCACTCTTGTCACCCAGGCTAGAGTGCAATGGCATAATCTTGGCTCACTGCAACCTCTGCCTCCCAGGTTCAAGAGATTCTCCTGCCTCAGCCTCCCGAGTAGGTGGGATTACAGGTGCCCACCACATACATGGCTAATTTTGTATTTTTAGTAGAGATGGGGTTTCACCATGTTGGCCAGGCCGGTCTCGAACTCCTGACCTCAGAGGATCCACCCAACTTGGCCTCCTAAAGTGTTGGGATTATAGGCATGAGCCACTGCACCCAGCCTCTTCTACTGTTTCTTTAAACACAACTCAGGAGGTGAAATTGCCAAGAGTGAGGTGGATTGGAGTTAGGCATGGAGAGGGAAGTGCTGTCCCAATCCCAGCATGAGCCTCTGGACAGATGGAGGCCACCTGCTGCAATGGGGAGGACAAGAGTCAAGCAGATTGGGGGGTTGGCAGCAGGCAGGGGGTGGTGCAGAGATCAAAGGTTTGGATGGAAAAATGTTCAGTTTTAGGTGCTTCTGAGATAGCCAGGTAAAAAAGTGAGAAGGAGAGTTGTATTTATGGATCTGAAGCTCAGCGAGAGGTCACAAAATTTGGAATGTCATCATATTTGAAATGAAGTGGATGAGCTCTCGAAGAAAGAGGATTTGAAGAGTGAGACGGATTCATAAAGAATTGCAACATTTAGAAATAGAATATGAGACATGGGATATGCAGAGACAAGTGGAAATAAGGAAGAGTAGCCAGAAAAGATAGAAGGAAACCAAGAGGGTGTCAAACCTGGAGAACTGAAAGATGAGAAGGGATGCCACCTTGAATTAATTGGCTTGTGGGGAGGTCATGGTCACCTTAGCAAGGTTACTGGAATTATGAGGCATACACTGAAGGGTGAGTGAGTGGGAGGATGTGGTGACAGCAGGAGAAGAAAATTCCTTCCAGAAGCTTGGCACCGCAGAAAAGTAGAGAGGTAGGGACCTACTAGAGGGAGTAGGAGAGTGGGATGTGAGACCATTTGGTCGTTTGGTTTCTTTTGGGGATTTTCTTTTTGGATGGATGATACTAGGGCATTTTTTTTTTTCATGCAATTAGAAAAAATTCAGTAGAAGGGCCAAAGAATATTACTGTCTTCTAGCTTGCTAGCAACTGATGGTTTTTAGCAGACTGGTGGATAGTACTCAGTAGTCACAAATACTTAGGCTAAGTAGGGCCCACTTCTCCTATAAATTTACACTGGGAATATAAAAGAAAAAAAGGTTGGTGTTAAAAAGTTTGTTCATTTGAGTCCTATATCCTCGTTAGACAGGTAAATGGTATGAAGAGGTTTTCTTTTATGAAGTGCTTTGTTTTTCTGTAGGAATCCTGTCTTGCACATAAATGACAGAAATTTGTATTAAGCATTTTCCTTCACTAAATCTTTAGTTTGTGTCTTTTAATAAAATGCCACTGAATTTTCATGTCAGCAAGAGAGGTAGGTAAATTTGAATACAGAAACTAATTTAGCAGTCATTTAGTTAGGAGATGGAGATTTTAGAGCTGCCACTTCTAAAAGTGGAAAAGATGAGGATTAACTGACTTTTTTTTCTTACTTCTGCGGAATAAAAAATTAGAGCTGAAAAGGATCAAAGCCCAAAATGCATGACAATGGCCGTATTTTTATAGGTGAATTAGATTGGAGATTGTGAAGATGATTTCATTCACACCTGCACAGGCATCCTTTGAAGCTCATTACCTTTTCTTTTGGTGTTCATTTAATAAATATATTCCTAAGAGAGGCATATTGAAGTATGATTTGCGTTTCTTTAAAAAAAAATTAAGGACTCCTCTTGCCATCTGCCTAGCATACTTATGAATGTCCTTACCCCAACTTTTAGGATTTGGAGTTTCTAGGAATCCAAACCTTTAAAGCCTGAGCAAAACACAATTGTAAGGTAAATTTAGTATCAAGAAAAGACAGTTTCAGTAAAAACTAAGCATAAATACATTTTGTATCACTTTCTATTTGGGATTTCAAGTGATGATATTTGCTTCCAGTAACCCAAATAATTGGCAGATAGTTTGGTGCGAAGTGAACCTATCAGAAGAGACGGGAACTTTGGAAAACAATAGTCTTTAGTTAGTTGGAAAGGGAAGGCTGTGATTTTAAATGGCAAGCACCATCCTAGAAAGCAAGGAATAAGTATAAGAAAAAGAAGAACCAAAGCAGTGTAAATATCTTGAAAATCTAGTTTAAAGAAATGTTTTGGCATTTGGGTTTAAGAGTGAAGGAGCACAGTATAAACTTACTAAAATAACGAGTTAAAGTTAGATGTATTTTATTGTCTTGTATTTATTTTTTTGAGATAGAGTCTCTCTGTTTCACCCAGGCTGGAGCACAGTGATGCGATCTCGGCTCACTGCAACTTCTGCCTCCTAGGTTCAAGAAATTCTTGTGCCTCGGTCTCCCAAGTAGCTGGGATTACAGGCAAGCACTACCACGCCTGGTTAATTTTTGTATTTTTAGTAGAGACAGGGTTTCACCATGTTGTTCAGGCTGGTCCTGAACTCCTTACCTCAAGTGATCCGCCCGCCTGGGCCTCCCAAAGTGCTGGGATTACAGGTGTGAGCCACTGCGCCCAGCCAGACATATTGTATTTAGATGTTTATAATAGTTTCCCATTACAAATCAGATTATTGCTTGCTTACACTGGTATATGGGTAGGGAAGAGGAAACAAGTTTTGAAATAGAATTTGCTGATCTAGGCCATCTATACTGGTTTATTTGTAGGAATCATAAGAGCTTATGTCCTTTGAGAAATGTGGAATTAGATATTGATTCTAGTGAGATTCCAGCATTAAAAAGCTGTTCATTTCAAAGTTTTATTACTTTATCTGTCAGTAGCCTTGACAGTTTTATTTTATTAAAATTGGCCAAAACGGCAATGATTTGCATTTATTATATTATACCTTTAGTGCTGGAAAATTAATATACCTAGGAAATACGTGACAAGGGCATAGTAGATTATTTGGAGGTATGAGCTGCTGTGATTTGTGTGATATACAGCAGGTAAGGTATTATATGGTATAGTCATAGATGATAATGGTACATTATTTTGTTCTTTAGATAGTTGGTAGGTGGTTATTGGGCTCTATCCATTTCACATTTTTGTTTGGCTTGTGTACTGCTGGCTCTCTGCTTTGGAGATGGTCCTGGATTTAAGACAAAAGCAGATGCAAAATGGTTTCCCGACTAGGATGGTAACACTAAAATCATGGGATATTCATTTGCTCAGGAAATAGAATGAGCAATTTCCTGAGCAAATGAACGCAAGCTAAAGTTGTTGATTTCTGCCTCACGTCACAGTCCAGAGTAGGTGGGTCGTGGTCCGTGCGGTCATCCAGAGACCCATGCTGGAGCGTGTGGCTCTGTCATTCCCCTGAATGTGACATGTCCAGGATTGGGTTTAAGACCTGCATATCCAGCCAGTGGGAAAGGGAAATCTAGGGCAAGTGGCTTTGTCTTTCTGAAGATGACCTAAACATTGAGTGCATTTTTTTTTTCTGTTGTCTCCTTGGTCCAGTCTTAATCCACAGCCACAGCTCATTGTAGTCTCAAGCTGGGTGAAGGGCACCTGCTAAATCCAAAAGCTTAGTTACCAAAAGAAGATGGAGAACATGAATTCCAGAGAGCATATTTCCAGCACAGACTAGGAGCTCCTTGAGATGGGGGGTAGTGGTTACAACAGGTGCATCTCTTTTCTAAACCACAAGCAGTGCTTGGCTTATATTTGGTACTCAGTAAGTGTTTGGTGCGTTGAAGTGACTATTAAAGCTAATCCTTTCCCTTCCAAAAGATGGAATTTGATCAGAGGCTCTAAATTCTGCAGCGCCCCACAACCTTTCCTCCTCCTCTACTGTTTTCTCTCTCTATATAGGCCATTTTCCAGGATAAGCATACAAAAGAGAATATAATATTTACTTTTAAGATTTGCTTGAAAATCTAAAATGTATTATAACAGGAAAAAAGGAAGTCTGTTCATTTTATTTGCATCGCTACCTTTCTCTGTATTTGGACTTGATATTTACATACGCTTTGGGCAACTAAGCACATGCCAAATTGATATGTCTCTTTTATTCAACAGAACGAATATCTGGTGATTGTGAAAGTAACCCTAAATAGAAAACACAGATATAGCATTTAGTTTATAACCTAGATTGGTATTTGTGATGTTCCCTTTTTCTTCAAATTATTAAATATATTTATATATATGTTGTGAAGATAGGAACTAAGAAGTTACTAGTTTTATTTTTGCACAATTCTATATTATACCAATTATATAATTTGCTTAAAGCACTACAGTAGTCCTTTGCTTATATTTTTACTATAAAATTAGAATTAGGAAGGGAAATTATATGACAATAATGAGATATTTGTACTTGAGATACTTACTCCATGTACCTAAGATAAGAAGTTGCTTAAAATGACATGGTATCTATTTGGCATAATAGCAGCTCTCTTGCTGCTTAGAGCAAAAATCTGCTTTAAAAACATAGTGGCATATCTTATTAGTAAGAGAAAAATGTCATAGCAAGAAATAAGTTATTTAGGTATTATCATGTTCAGTGTCCTCATTTGTTGGCACGTGTGGAAACCGAGGCACGAAATCCTGAAACATCTTGACTTGCAATCTTTGGGAAGATGTTCATATTTTAGAAGATCTTTTTAAAGGATGTATCAGCAGATTATTATATATTAAGATCTGTTGTTTGAGTTCCTTATGAGATATGAGATAAACTTACCATACTCAAGGGAAATAGGGGGAAGCCAGGAAGAAGATGAGAATTAACTTGGGAGCGAAGGAGAGGTGATCCTGCCTGTGCCCCTCCAGCTATGGCCGGTGGAACAGATCCCGAGTCCCTGAAGAAGCTGCTGTTGTACCTCGGTTGCTAACTCCAAGAGGGATAACTGGATTAGGAGAAAGCACATGGGAAAGGCATTTGTTCCTTGAAGTGTCTGTAGATTTGGGGGATTGGGAGGGCCCCTGTGTAGAGATAGGAAGGGGGAGGGAAATGAGAAAGAATGTGTGCTTCCATTATTGAATCATCCTTCCAAGCGATTGAAATATATATGCAGGTTAACAGCAAATTTTTTTAATTGAATGTAAGATACTTCATTATTATGACATTTCTTTAATGTCATTTCACAATCTATTGTGGCAAAAATCTAGTAGGAATAAAGCCTGTGATCATTACAAATCAACTTCTCTTCCTAGATAAATGTTAGTTTTGAGCTCCTGGTAGGCACCCATCTCAGTGGTGAAGTTGACAAGTCATCTGTCCGGTGTGTGGAATAGGATAGGGTTTGGTAGCATCTCCCTTTCTCCTTGTGGTTCTCTTGAGCTGTTCACAGTGAGCATCCTAGTTTTCTTGCAGAGGGAAGGTAGCTGCACGGAGTGATCTGATCTTCCCTTTTTTTCTGCTTGCAGAACAATCAACCATGACGACCGAATCTGGATCAGACTCGGAATCCAAGCCGGACCAGGAGGCCGAGCCCCAGGAGGCGGCGGGGGCGCAAGGGCGCGCGGGGGCGCCCGTGCCGGAGCCGCCCAGCGAGGAGCAGCAGCAGGTCCTGGAGCAGTTCGCCTCTGCTGCAGCGCACAGCACCCCGGTGCGGAGGGAGGTGAGCCCAGGCCAGAAAACTAATGACTCCGTGTTTGCTGAGCTGCTCCAGGATCATCTTTAACCTTGGTCTCTTAGCCCTAGAGGCAGCTATGAGGGGTCATCTGTTGTTCCCATTCTAGCCCCAGGCAGATGAAAATGTATGTTATTTTAAGGCTTTCAGTGAATGACATTCCACAACCTTGCCTGGTAACGCCTTTTAATTAAAACACTGAAACTCACTGAAGTCCAGGCTGGAGATTATTGGTCCTATCTGGATTTAGAGGAAAGATAGACACCAAACTGACAGCTTTAATTATGCTTGTGGTTGTTTTTTCTTTCAAGCCTAAGGGCTAGAGTGAGTTTGCATTTCCCCAGGCATCGCCCTGACCCTAATGTTGCAGATCTGCTTTTATCATCATCATCATCATCATCATCATTATACTTTAAGCTCTGGGATACATGTGCAAAACGTGCAGGTGTGTTACATAGGTATACACGTGCCATGGGTGGTTTGCTGCACCCATCAACCCGTCACCTATTTCTCCTAATGCTATCCCTCCCCTAGCCTCCCAGCCCCCAACAGGCCCCAGTGTGTGATATTCCCCTCCGTATATCCTTGTGTTCTCATTGTTCGACTCCCACTTATGAGTGAGAACATGCGGTGTTTGGTTTTCTGTTCCTTTGTTAGTTTGCTGAGAATGATGGTTTCCATCCATGTCCCTGCAAAGGACATGAACTCATCCTTTTTTGTAGCTGCATAGTATTCCATGGTTTTTTAGCAGATCTTCAGGTAGGTCTTTCCCTCCCTATACACATCTATATTTTCAACTCTTTTCCCTGTACATGTTTGAATAGTCAGGAATAATGCATTTCTTTTAAAAGCTTTAAAGTATGGTTTACCTGCAGGCCTTGAATAAGTCCATATTTAAATGTCTTTTGCCTTAAAACTTCAAACCTGGAATCAAAATGTTTTAGAGTGCCAATTTGTATGTAGTAAAGCAATCTGGTGTCCCCACAAGTGATTGGCCTCTTGTATGTCAGAAGTGTTTCACACTAGAAATTCTAAGATGTTGAGAGAAGAGATGTAATCAGCATATTAGTGAAAATCTTTAGAAGTCACAACATTATATATTTGCAACCTGATTGTTTTGTTTCTTTACCTAGAGTATTTGCAGGTTTGCCTCTTTTTTTTTTTTCCATTTTATACTTACTAAAAATTTGAGGCCGGGCACAGTGGCTCACGCCTGTAATCCCAGGACTTTTGGGAGGCCGAGGAGGGCGGATCACCTGAGGTCGGGAGTTTAGGACAGCCTGACCAACATGGTGAAACCCTATCTCTACTAAAAATACAAAAATTAGCTGAGTGGTGGCGCACGTCTGTAATCCCAGCTATTCGGGAGGCCGAGGCACGCGAATCACTTGAACCTGGGAGATAGAGGTTTCAGTGAGCTGACATTACGCCACTGCACTCTAGACTGGGCGACAGAGCAAGACTCTGTCTCAAAAAAAAAAATTTTTTTTTGAGGTAAAATATACATATAAAACTTACCATCTTTTTTAAGTGTACAGTTTAATGATAATAAGTACATTTATATTTTTATATAAAATATACCTTCTTTTATATTATATATATTTATACTTTTTAAAAATTCCTTTCATCACTCCTCCTCCCTACTCTTCTCCCTATGCTTCCTAGCCTCAGATAATCACCATTCTACTCCCCATCTTCATGAGATCCCATTTTAGCCCCCACATATGAGTGAGAAGATGCAGTATTTGTCTTTTGGTGCTTGGCTTATTTCACTTAACGTAACAGCCTCTAGTTCCATCCGTGTGGGTGCAGATGACAAGATTTCATTCCTTTTTTCTGGCTGAATAATATTCCATTGTGTATATATACCACTTTCTAAAAAATTCATTCTCCTGTTGATGGGCATTTAGGTTGATTTCATATTTTAGCTGCTGTGAATAGTGCTGCAGTAAACACTGGAGTGCAGATGGGTTTTCTATATATCGATTTCCTTTCTTTCAGACGTATATCCAGTAATGGAATTGATGGATCATGTGATAGTTCTATTTTTAGTTTTTGAGGAACCTTCATGCTGTTTTTCGCAGTGGCTGTACTAATTTACATTTATGAGGATTCTCCTTTCCCCACATCCTTCCCAGCATCTATTACTGCCTGTCTCTTTGACGTATGCAGTTTTAACTGGGGTGAGATGATAGTCTTGATTTGCATTTCTTTGATAATTAGTGACACTGAGCATTTTTTTCATATACCTGTTGGCCATTTGTATGTCGTCTTTTGAGAAATACCTGTTCAGATCTTTTGTCCATTTTTAAATCTCATTTTCTCTAGCTATTGAGTTGTTTGAGTTCCTTAGATATTGTGGTTAATAATACCTTGTCAGGTAGACACTTTGCAAATTTTTTCTCTTATCCTGTAAGCGCTTTGTTAAGTTTTTCCTTTGCTGTGCAGAAGTTTTTTTGGCTGGATGTAATCTCATTTGTCTATTTTGGTTTTTATTGCCTATGCTTTTGAGATCTTATACAAAAAAAACTTTGCTCAGACCAATCTTCTGGAGCATTTCCCCAGTGTTTTCTTCTAGTGGTTTCATAGTTATAGGTCTTACATTTTTAATCTATTTTGATTTGATTTCTGTGGATGGTGAGAAATACGGGTCTAATTTCATTGGTCTCATATAGTTACCCAGTTTTCCCTGCACCCTTTACTGAAAAGACTGTTCCCCATTGAATGTTCTTGGCACCTTTGTCAAAGATGAGTTGGCTGTATATGTGGATTTATATCTGGATCCTCTATTCTGTTCCATTGGTTTATGTGTCTATTTTTATGCCAGTACCATGCTGTTTTGGTTATTATAGCTTTGTAGTAAATTTTGAAGTCAGGTAGTGTGATGCCTCCAGCTTTGTTCTTTTTAGTCAGGATGACTTTGGCTATTCGGTGTCTTTTGTAGTTCCATGTAAACTTGAGGACATTTTTTCTAATTCTGTGAAGAATGTCATAGGTATTTTGTTGGGGATTCCATTGAATTTGTAAATTGCTTTGGGTAGTATTGCCATTTTAACAGTATTAAGTCTTCTAATTCATGAGCATGGAATATCCTTCCATTTTTTGTATTCTCTTCAATTTTTTTCATCAGAGTTTTATAGTTTTCCTTACATCAGTCTTTCACTTCTTTGGTTAGATTGCTTCCTAGGTATTTTATATTTTGTAGCTGTTGTAAATAGGATTGCTTCTTGATTTCTTTTTCAGATAGTTCACCATTGGCAAGTTTAAACACTGCTGATTTTTATATGTTGATAAATTCTGCAATTTCACTAAATTCATCTATCAGTTTTCACAGTTTTTTGGTGGAGTCTAGGTTTTTCTAGGTATAAGATTATGTCATCTGTGAACAAGGCTAAGTTGACTTCTTCCTTTTCAATTCGGATGCCCTTTATTTCTTTCTTTTGCCCAATTGCGCCAGCCAGGACTTCCAGTATTATGTTGTATAATACTGAAAGTGGGCATCCTTTACTTGTTCTGGTCCTTAGAGGAAAGGCCTTCAGTTTTTCACAATTCAGTACAATGCTAATGTGGGTTTTTCATATATGGCGTGTATTATTTCGGGGTATGTTCCTTCTATACTGATTTTGATGAGGATTTTTAATCATAAAGGCATGTTGAATTTTATCAGATGCTTTTTGGAGTCTATTGAAATAATCATGGTTTTTATTCTTGATTCGGTTAATGTGATGTATCGTGTAGATTGATTTGTGTATGTTGAGCCATCTGCATCCCTAGGATGAATCACATTTAATCATGGTGAACGATCTTTTCAGTCCCCTTTTTAATGTGTTGTTGAATTCAGTTTGCTGGTATTTTCACTGAGGATTTTTGCATCAATCTTCATCAGTGATATTGGCGTGTAGTTTTTGTTTTTGTTGTCTCTTAGTCTGCTTTTGGTATCAGAGTAATATTGGCCTTGTAGCATGAGTTTGGAAGTATTCCCTCCCCTTCAATTTTTTTTTTTGAGGAGTTTGAGAAGGATCAGTATTAGTTTTCTTTACATGTTTGATAGAATTCAAGTGAAGCCTTCAGGTCCTGGACTTTTTTTGATAGAAGACTTTTTATTATAGCTTTGATCTCATTACTCATGACTATTTTGTTGAGGTTTTCTGTTTCTTCATATTTCATTCTTGGTGGGTTGTATGTGTCTAGAAATTTATCCATTTCTTCTGGGTTTTCCAATCTGTTGCCATATAGTTGTTCATAATAGTCGCTAGTGAGTCTTCATATATCTTAGGTCCGAGTTGCTATGTCTCCTTTTTCATGTCTGATTCTATTTATTTGGATCTTCTCTCTTTTTCTTAGTCTAGCTAAAGGTTTGTTGATTTTGTTTATCTGTTCAAAAAACCACCTCATTGTTTTGTTGATCTTCTGTATTTTTTTTTGGTCTCAATTTCATTTATTTCTACTCTGATCATCATCGTTTCTTTTTCTTTTAATTTTGGGTTTGCTTCATTCCTGCTTTTCTAGTTCCTTGAGGTGCATATTTGAAGGCTTTTTACCTTTTTGATATAGACATTTATTGCTCTCCACTTCCCTCTTAGTACTGCTTTTGTTGCATCACACAGATTTTTTGTCTTGTATTTCCATTTTCACTTGTGTTTCAGGAACTTTTAATTTACTTCTTAGTTTCTTCATTGACTTATTGGTCATTCAGGGCATGCTGTTTAATTTCCATATGTTTGTGTATTTTCTGAGATTCCTGTTATTGATTTCTAGTTTTACTCCGTCGTGGTCAGGAAAGATACTTGATATGATTTTTTTTCTTTTTTTTTTTTTTTTAAGTTTGTTTGGACTTGTTTTATAGCCTAAGACATGGTCTGTTCTGAACATATTCTGATGAAAAGAATGTGTTCTGCAGCAGTTGGGTGAAATGTTGTGTAAATGTTGGTTAGGCCTGTTAGATCTAGTGCATGGTTTAACTCCACTGTTTCTTTGTTGATTTTCTGTCTGGATGTTCTGTCCACTACTGAGAGTGGAGTATTGAAGTCCCCTACCATTATTGTACTGCAGTCTGTTTCTCCCTTTAGATTTGGGAATGTTTTATATACTTGGGAACTCTGGTGTTAGGTGCGTAGATATTTACAATTGTTGTATCCTCTTGCTGAATTGTCCCCTTTATCATTATGTTAGTGACCTGCTTTTTCTCATTTTAGTCTTAGATTTGTAGTCTCTTTAGTATAAGTATAGCTACATCTGCTCTTTTTTTGGCTTCTAGTTGTATAGAATATTTTTTCCACCTTTTTACTTTCAGCCTATGTGGGTGAAGTGAATTTCTTGAAGGTAACATAGTTGGTTCTTGTTTTTATATTCATTTACTTACTTTAGGCCTTTTAATTGGAGAATTGAGTGTTATATCAATAACACATTCAGTGTTATTGATAAGGGCGTATTACAGCTGTTTTGCTGCCTGTTTCTGGTTAAGACTCCTCTTGTTCTTTTTTTACTTGATTTTCCTTTGTGGTTAAGTGATTTTCTCTGGTAGTGTGTTTTAATATGTTGCTTTTTATTTTTAGTGGATCTATTATAGGTTTTTGTGTTGTGGTTACCATGAGGCTTACCAAAAACATCTTATAGACATAGCAAGTTATTTTAAACAGATGACAGCTTATCTTAGATCACAAATTTAAAAACAGAAACAAAGACCAAAAAAAACCACACATACACACGTGCATGCGTACGTGCGCGCGCACACACACACACACACCACTTCTACACTTTTTAACTCCATCCCCATTACATTTTGACTTAGTTGTCCTAATTTGCATATTTTAATATTGCCTGTCTCTTCACAGGTTGCTGTAGATATTACTGTTTTTGATAGGTTGTCTTTTGGGCTTCATACTAGAGTTATGATTGTGGTAGTAGTAGTAGTAGTACATTGTACACTGCAGGTACAGTAAGTACAGTAAGAGAGTATTCTGGGTTTATCTATGTACTTGATTTTAATTTTACCACTGAGTTTGATACATTGAAAGTTTTTTTTATTTTTATTTTTTGCACATTAGTGGTTTTTTATTTCAGATTGAAGAACTCTCTTTAGCATTTCTTTTAAGATGGGTCTGGTGGTGGTGAATTCTCTCTACTTTTGTTCTTTTGGGAAAGATTTGATCTCTCCTTTGTATTTGAATGATAATTTTGCTGGATTCTGTATTCTTAGATGGCAGTTTTTTTCTTTGAGCAGTTTAAAGATGTCATTCAACTCTTTCCTGGCCTGTGTGGGTTTTCTGTTGAGAACTCTGTTATCAGGCAATTTGGAGCTCCTTTACATGTTGTTTCTTTTTCTCTTGCTGCTTTTAGGATTCTGTCTTTGTTCTTGAGCTTTGAGAGTCTATTGCTTTGTGGTATTCTTATTTAGGTTGAATCTGTGTGATATTCTCAGACTCTCCTGTACTTGAATATTTATATCTTTTGCAAGTTTTGGAAAGTTTTCTGTGATTATTTCTTTGAATATGTTTTCTACCCTTTGCTCTTGCTCAGCTGCCTCTTGAATACCAATAATTCTTAGGTTTGGTCTTTTGAGGTAATTTTCTGTATCTTGTATGCAGTCTTTGTTCCTTTTTGTTCTTTTTTCTTTCTTCTCTGTGTCTTTTCAAATAGCTGGTCTTTGAGCTCACTGAATCTCTCCTCTGCTTTGTTCAGTCTGCTAAGAGCTTCTAATGAGTTCTTCAGTTTATCAAATGTATTTCTCAGTTCTGAGGTTTCTGTTTGATTTCTTAAAAGTATTTCAATCTCTTCATCAAATATATCTGATAAATTTGTGAATTGCTTTTCATTTTTACCTTGAGCTCATGAGTTTCCTTAAAATTGGTATTTTGAATTCTTAGCTCACAAATTGCCATCTTGTAGGGTTGCATTTTTCCCTTGTCTTTTTGGGGAGGTCATAGTTTCCTGTTTGCTGTTGTTTCTTGTGGGTGGGTGTCTATGTTTTTGTATGGAAGGATTAAGTTTTAATTCCAGTTTTCTCTGTCTGTCTTGTTTTGTTTTTTATTGGATATGTTTGCTCAGAAATTTTTTACCGCTAGACCTCTGCCACCTCTTTGGCCCTAGGTGGCCTTTAAACCCAGGTTTGCCTTGGCTCTAGTAAGCGATGGGAGTGCTGCTTGTCCTAAATGAGGGAGGTCCCAAAGGGATTATCCTGGCAGTGTGAGATGGCTGACTAGGAGTTTGTGCCCAAGGGATCTGTGGAATGTGCCTTCCCCAGCGTGGTGCTGCTGAACAGCCGCTGTGATTCGGTGTCTTCTTTGGCCAAGTTACAGAGCAGAGTGTCCAGGACTAGGGTGGGTGGTCCCATCTCCCAGCTTCTTCTCTGCGTGTGCTCGGGGATATTTCTCTCTTGAGGCAGTCACATCACTTCCTTCCCATGGGTTAAGGCAAGGATAGATCTCCTGCAGGGAATCCCAGGAAGGTGGGAAAGCTGGTTGACCACCTCAGTCTCACTTTTCCAGTATCACTTTTCCATGAGTTGGGGGAAGATTTTCTGCACTTTTATTGCCGGGCAGAATCCGGGGGAGGGGCATCATGACTATGGAAGTCCAATTCTTCTTCCATCTGCATGGAGTTTTTCCATTTCTCCGTGGCCTCAGGATCTGTCTTGTCCTCATGTTTGAGTTCTGGGTTGTTGCTGGTGAAAATCTTGTGCTATATATTTGTTTTAGGTTTTCTTTGGAGAAATGGGAGGGGGGAAACCAGCTCGCTTCTGTGCCACCATTTTAAAATGAATGTCGCAAGTTCTGCTTTAAACAGTATTAATAATAACAATTATTTTCACTTTATAAATAGCTGCTCTGTCTGATGATCTCAGATGCTTTGTGATGGCGAGCAGGGAGATCCTGTCCCAGCTTAGTAGACAAACCTAAGGAACTGTTGTAGCCATCATGGTTTTCTTTTACCTTTTCTTTTTGTGGAGGAATGGTGATGACAGTGTTTGGCTTTCTTTTTGTTTATTTTGGTTTTTTAATCTTCAAACATTTAAAATTACTAAAGTAAATGTTTGCTTTTTCTTCATTCTTTCTTCTTTACTCTGAAATGAAATAACATGAAAATGGGAGATAATTATAGAAAAGTATGAATATCTATACCTAGACATGATTAAATATACTTTCTTTATCTTCTATAGTCAGATACAAAACAAGAGAAATGAGACTAACAGGGAGAGATGACTGGCTACAAAAGGCAGAGACCTTAGAGTCTTGTCTCTTCTAGTCATTGTTTTACCATCTTCAGAGAACTCATGCGAGTCCCCAACCCTCAGCTTCATCTGCAAAATGAGGAGTTCAGAAAAGATAATTTCTGAGGTTCTTCCACAAAATTCTTTTATTCAGACTAGGAAGGTAACTGTTGGAGGTAAAATGAAGCTGATTTTGGTACATAGTGATGATTAGAACATGGGTTTGGCTGGATTTTGAATTTCATTCAAATCCATTGAATTTATGCCTCAAGAAAATTTCTTAGACTCCCCATGTCTCTCTTTCCTTATATGCAAATGAGGGTAATAACACCCATACCATAGAGCTACTGTGAGGATTAAAAGAGGTTGAGGATTTGCTAAAATCCGATATTTAAAATTAGAACACATCAGATGACTATGATTGACATTTCATTTGAGGTACTTAGTCTGCTGTTTTTAAGTTCTTAAAGTTTTTTTAAAAATATGTCAGGGCCTCAGTCATGGGTTCATGTTTCCGGTGTTCCCAGAAACGATGCCTATCCTTTGAATGTTGATGCCTTAAGATGCTTCTGGAATTGACATTTAAAGTAACCCAGAAGCTTATTCTCATACAGATATTTTTATTTTAGTAAAGGAAAAGTGAAATTTTGTCTTCCCTGTTACATAGAAAATGTTGATTTCAGGTAAAATTTAAATAAAAATGTATTAATAGCTTCTAATGACCTTTGCCTATGAAGAGACAAAAATAAAACTTAAATGTGCAAAATTTGTGTAAGTTATAAAGCACTTAGCGAATGTGTTATTGTTATTGATAATACAATACCAAAGTAATCAAACTGTAAATTACCTCAAGGCCAAAATTAATGACAATTTTATGATTTTATTGCACTTACTATTTTAATGCTTTGCTATAGAAAGACAGTGGTTAAAAAAGTAGGGCTGGGTTGCTAGAGCAGATTTTCTTTAGTTTACTTTTTTTTTTTTTTTTATCTAAAACTTGCCTTCTCAACTATTTTGGCCTTTAGAATTGGTTCTTCAGTTTTTTGTTGCTTTCTTTTCATAAGCTCAGCAGTTTGGTCTCTTTCAGTTCTTAAGGAGTTCTCAAGACTTTGCCTTGAAATCGTGGGCAAGATAGAAGTGGAGGAGAGGGGTATATTAGCAATCTTTTGGATGGAAAACAAGATAGAAAATGAAGATAAAGCAGAAATCTGTACCTAAAACCTAAAATAAATATACCCAAATACCTTTGTATTTATATTAGTATTATAAAAATGTAAAGTCTAATAGAAAAGTTAAGATGATAAACCATCAATACTGTCTTTACTTTTTGAGCCCATGAATTTGTAGCACCAGGCTGATAGTACGTTCATGGGAGGGGAAATTCCACGCTTATTTCAAAGCCCTAAACAGAATTTTGGTACATATCTTCCTTTGGACTGTCAGCATATATTTGCAGACTAGTGACAGTGGTGGCATGGCCTAAGGATTGAATTTGCAGTACTACCATTGGTGGCCATTTAACAGGTAGAAGATGGATGTACAGAGAGAATAGTTGGAGATCTGTGTGCACATTTCCAAAGAGATTGGTTTACGGGAGAATGTTACTGTTACTTAAGATGTCCTCTGCAGTTTTATATCTAGCCTGGACTAGTCTGTTATGGTTTGAAAGCAGATTAAAGCTATTGGACAGATGTGATATGTTCTTACACTGGCTCATTACAGTGAAGGGAAGCAGACATAGGGGATTACTTTGTGATGAATTTCAGTTCTGCTGACTTCATTGAATTGATTGAGAGCTAAATTAAACATTTTAACAGTTGTAAAAGTACTGAAAAGATTAATACTTGAAGCTCTCCAAGCCTTAGAGTTTATCAGGTATCTAGTATATGTAGGGATGAGGCAGTTATATAACAAGTTGTGGAGTATACAAGGATCTGGTGAATTAAAAAAATAGAACATATAAGATGAAATCTAAACAGTATATTTTAGAGGCCTATACTACCCAATCCTTTTTAAAAAATCAAGAGTCAATTATTCATTGTTTGCTTATTGAAATCTTGATAGCACTTGCTAAAACTCAGTGGTTCTAAAGTAAATCCTGGAGTTAAAATGAAATAAGGCCTTATTGATACATTTAAATGGCAAACAGTATTTAGGCAAATATTATAAATATCTGTATATTTATATCTATTCCTAATATCCTAATTCAGTATCTCTCCTCTATGAAATAGAAAGCAGTTTTGTGCTATTGCATGAGCAATGCAATATTTATTTCCCATCTTCCAATGAAAACTGTTGATTGTTTGCTCTTCACAGGTCACTGACAAGGAACAGGAGTTTGCTGCCAGGGCTGCGAAACAGCTCGAATATCAGCAATTAGAAGACGATAAACTTTCTCAGAAATCATCTAGCAGTAAACTCTCTCGGTCTCCATTAAAGATTGCCAAAAAGCCTAAAAGCATGCAGTGCAAAGTGATACTTCTAGATGGATCAGAATATACCTGTGATGTAGAGGTAAGTGTGTGTCTTAAGACTTTTTTGTCCTAGATATTGAGAGCTGGGGAATGTTGGTATTAAATACACAAGATGCCTCTTTATTTCTCTAGGTCTCTGGGAAATTACTCAAACCCAGTCTCTAAATATAAAATTATTTCCTAGTCTCTAACAGGGGATCAGATTAAAAATATGTGTAATGTCCCAAAATGTTACAATCAAAAGTAAAATGTGATCGTATGTTTTTTAAAAGATAAAATCTCCAACAATATGGTAGAAAAAAAAAATTTGAAAGCTTTAAAAACAGATTTTAGTATCCTGGCTGTGAGCTATTATTTGCATGAATTTTATCCTTTTTTTGCATAATTTATGGCCACGTCATTTGTTACGTGGTGGAAAGGTTACAAATTCTGTACATAGGGGTGGTGGGATAATCCGAAAATGTCCATGCCCTTCTCTTGCTTGGAGAATGAGTAATTTTTAAAATGCACGTTGTGGTGGGCATTGCAGTTTCAGTGTAAAAGGGTATACTCTTTGTTCTTCTTTGTAAAGAAAACAGATTCCTCTCAGAGCAACGGCAGTTGAATGCCTTTTGTCAGAGATGTTTGTCAAGACCAAATTAGCAGATGAGAACACAACCTGTCTGGAGCTGCAGAGACGGCTGATTGTTGAGTTCTCTGAGTATAAGGGAGAATTCATACAGGGCATGAATTCAGGCTCTAGGAGCAGGTCTGTGTGTGCACCAAGATGGAGTGGCTTGCACTTTTAGCAAGGTGATTCCATTTCAGATGTGATGTCTTCATTCAAAGAGCTCATTCTTCCTGCCTCCAGCTCCTGCCCTGGTCATAAAGAGGGGAGGGTATCACACACATCTTCAAGCCAGCCCCTCTACCCTCTCATTCTGCCGTGCTTTCATAGTCCACCCTTTCCTCAGGCTTGTGCTGAGACTGTGTCCCAGGAAGCACAGTCAGTGCACACGTGTGTGTCCTCACATATTTCTCTTCCTCGTCCCTCATGACAGCTAATACCAAGCCCATCTTATTTCCCATGTTCCCATGTACTCTGCTTCCTCTGTCTCCCAACCCCCATGTAATTCCTGTTGTGTTTGTGTAATGCACTCATGCACCCAGTGTTTTTCTTGGAACCGAAGATTCAAATCCATTTCACGTTGAATTCATTTAGGATGGGGATGAGAGGTAGGTTACTAAATTGTTACAGATTGCAGGAACATAGAAAAAATCTATATGGTTTTCGAAAATAAAGTCTTACATCAAAAATTATGTAGTCTGTTGTATACCAATTTATAGAAAATTTAGTCATCCTGTATCCTTATAAACATTGATGGGCCGCTGCAGGGATCCCCAAGGGCCGTGCACAAAACTATTTCTTGCCTTTTTCTGGCTTTGATTTTGTTTAATTTTTTAGACCAACGTGTCCAATTCCTCATCTAGATGTGTACCCTGGAAACAGGCAGCTCCAGTAATGTACTTCTAACTGAGTTTTACTATGAAACTTGCAGGACTTTTATAACCTTGAGAGATACTGTGTTTTTTCAGTGTAGATGCATTTTCTGGAAAAATTGATCTGAGTCAAGAGAGACTTTTCCTCTTAACTTTGAGGACAGTTTTTCTATTGATTGCATTTCTATAATGGAATTAATAGGGTAAACTGGCAGTCTTCGAGTCCTGGCTATCAGAGTCTTCCAAGAGTCTAGAAGAAAGTTGATAGTGTTTCATATAGACAGGATAATGCCTTAGGGTTGACCAAGGCACAAGTAGTATCGAATATTTTGTCAAACTTAATTTAGGTCTGTGCTTCAGATTCATTATAGATAATCACTGTGGTTACACATTTTTTATTTTATATTTACCTTTCTTTTAATGTCACTGTGAACATTTTGAGTGGCACAGCAAACTTGGCCAGTTATTTTCCTCTATAATAAATTATTTTTATACATTTGACAGATTCTTAAGAGTAACTTTTTTTCTGGAATATAAAAACTTTTGCTGGCAGGATTTTTTCAGTTTCACCACAGACACTGATATCAGAAAATACGTGTTCACGACTGACATCTTTGTGAAGAAGATGGAGAAATTTGGACACGGTAAAGTTCATGGATTAATTTGTAACCGATTGGTTGAATAAGAAAAATGAATTGTAAATCAAGCAGAGTGATTCTCAAGGAGGCAATGAGGTGCTAGTTAAAAAAAAAAAAGTTACAGTGGCTCTTGTGTTTTGATATACACAATGGAAAGTAAAGTTTGGCTGGTGAGCTACACACGGGACATACTAGGTAAACAGAGGAGGGAAAGCATTGCCCAGGGAAGGTGTGCTTCAGTGTTGGCTCTCCTTGAAACTGAGTCTGTATCAAAGACTTGATGAAGGCACAGAAACACGCTGAACAATGATTTTTGAAGCAATATAGAGCTTTAAAGCCTACATTGCTTCTTTAAAGAGATTGATGCCTCAAGTGTCAGAATCCAGTTTTATTATGAAATGGACAGTGTGGGACACTGAAGCAAAGCAGGAAAGCTAACATTTAGCAGGAGTGGAGGTAAAACTTGACTCTGATAAAAGGGATCAAGTACAAAATGGAAATGTGTTTGCGAGAGGGGCAGTCAGACTTGGTAACAGTTTGGTTAAAACTCCTCTTTAGCTTTGAGTTCATTACAGACTCATCGTGAACCAACAGTGTGTTACAGTTGTCAAAAGCATTCTGTAATCACAGGCTGTTCCGTGGAAGCGTAGTGTTCGGTTTGCAGAAGGCAGCGGGCCATCCTGTTCCCTGCGTTGCACAGAGCCTGCCTGCAGGGCTGTGTTTCAATCACGTGCGATAAATGCTCTGAAGCCACCAGACTGGGGAGGGCTGTTGGTAGCCCGTGTGGTTTCAAGGAACTTCCTTAAAGTTTCTGAACCTAGGTTTCCTCAACAGAAAGATGAGGGTGAAAATACTTGCCTTGAAAGGCATCCTTGAGAAGATTAAAGCAAATCATTTATTTGAACACTTTCTGGGATGTGGCATATTCGTAATGGTCTCTGTTTAATAATGAGAATGCGAATAATGGACTTTGACTTGAGCTTATTCAGCGAGAATTATAGGATGGTGAATGATCTGGAAGCTTTCATATGAGGAATGATTAGAGAAATAGGATGTGTTAAATGTGGAAAAAAAAAAAAGATTGGTGTGGAGGACAGGAAAGCTATTCTCAGTCACTTGGAAAGGTGGAGACTGAAGGGTTATTATAACTTTTATGTGTAAAAAGCAAAACTGAGGTAGAAGTTACAGAAAGTCAGATTGTAAGTTAACAGGAAAATAGTGTCTTTAATGATCGCTGTCAACCTTGTGATGACATATGCACTACCATGGGAGGGTTCCTGTAGAAACTGTAGGTGCGATTATGGAAGCCACTGGTTCCTCAGATGCTGCCTCAGACCATACCACATCCAGTGCCCCTTCCTGCTACCACTGATGGACAGAAGAGACATACAGACACAAAGAAACCGGACTGAAGGAGGCAGAATTGTTTCCCTAATCCCTCCCTCCAATATGTGTAGTTATAGATGAATTAAGAATGAAGGCGATGATAACAGACGAAACTTTTTTTTTTGCATTTAATAAGGCATCAAAAAGAGCATTTTATTTTCATAAAATTGTGATGTTTTTGTCCATGGCATATTGAATGCCTTCATCACAGCAACTTAAAATCATTAAGGCTCAACTCTACCATGATGGTAACATGTGAATTTATAGTCACCTGTAAAAGACTCCCTGGCAACACACACACGCACCCCCCCCCACACACACACGGCTACAGTGGGAGAGACTCATCGACCCAGAGAGCAAGATAGAAGGAGTAGTTATCTGAGAGCAATGACTGAACACTTACTGCCTGTTTGATCCCCACCATTTCCCCACCCATGTTTCGATGCTAGCCTTTTCAGATCGTACTTTCTCTAACTTCCTTCTAGCAGTCGTAGCAGTCGGCTTAGATCATTGTAGCATTCAGTGCTTTTCCATTTGAGAGAACTTTTTTTTTTTTTTTTTTTGGGACAGAGTCTCACTCTGTCGCCCAGGCTGGAGTGCAGTGGCGCAATCTCGGCTCACTGCAAGCTCCGCCTCCTGGGTTCACATCATTCTCTTGCCTCAGTCTCCCAAGTAACTGGGACTACAGGCGCCCGCCACCCCGCCCGGCTAATTTTTTGTATTTTTAGTAGAGACAGGATTTCACTGTGTTAGCCAGGATGGTCTCGATCTCCTGACCTCGCGATCCACCTGCCTTGGCCTGCCAAAGTATTGGGATTACAGGAGTGAGCCACCGCACCTGGCTGAGAGACTTTTTCCTCACTAACTTTTTTTTCAAACTCAGTCTTGATTATTTAAAATACAAGAAAAGATCTTATTATAGCGAGCCTGATACATATGTTTGAGAAATATTTACACTCTGCCAGATTTTCACGTATGCCAACAAAATCACTGTGTGATTCTGTTCCTCTTGTACTGTTAGAGAATGCAATCAGTGTCCTTCAGCAAGTTGGTTACTGTTGTTGATGTTTATTTCTCAGACATAAATTTTAAAAGAGAAAATAAATAAAAAGACCTCAGTCCCATGCAATGGAGGTAACAGTCCTCCCACTCATCCCATTTATTTTCATTTTGTTGCTTCCACGTTTGGCAGACTGATTGGAGTCTGACTGATTAGTGTACAACGTATTCCTAGTGACTATCCAGTTAGGACTTTGCTTTCTCTATTTGGGCACCATTCTAATCTGGTCTGATTTTGTTTTGGGAAAATAAGTCAAGCTTGATCTCACATTTCAGTCCATGTTTCATCAGATAGGTTTGCTGCTGCATCTATTAAATGTATCAGCCATTGTGGAGTGCAGTTTGGTTTGTTTCCCACGAGAAGCCCTGCTGGTGGAGTTGTCCCGAGCATTGCTGTAAGAGCGGTAGGTGTTACTCAAAGAGTCCTGCCATGTTTCTCTCCCCATGTGAAAGTCAGCCCCTAAATATTGCCAACTTAATAATGAGGGCAATTTACAGCTTATAGGACCCAGGTACATCCATGCTGGGCTAGTATTCCAGGGAAACATGCCAATGAATGGGCCACACGGGAGAGAGATTTGCCTCCAGACTGGGGCAAATCAGTGAGAGCAATTTAAATGCAGCCATAACACATAAAAAGCTGGCCCCTAGGTTACTTAGAGCTTGTCTAGCTCGGTGACTGAGGACAATTTAGATCCCTCCAGGATAGGCCTGGAATCTAAAATAAGTACAGAAATGGTCAAGTTGACTCCAATAAACATTCTTTGAGACCATCCAGAGATGCTTGTAAGGGACCAGAGAGGATAAGGAAATTTATGGAACTGTATTTCTAGGATGCTTTTGTTACCTTCTAACTATTGCTCAGTAAAGGACTATTAAAAACTTGCCTAATAGTCTGTCTTACCTGTGATTCAATTAATTGTGCAAATCTTGCCCTGTTTTATGCACTCTACTTATTGGGATTCAACGTCTTAGCTTTCCAACTCTTATAGGTTACATGATTAAATCTTTTCCAGCCCCTTTAGAAGTGCTTGACCAGACAGCAAATAGAATTGCCATAATCTAGAAAGTTAGAGTACCTTTTGCTTTTCTTGAATTACAAGAAATAATAATTGTAAACCATAAAAATAAGGACTGTTTTAAACCAATACAAGTATTGTTCATTCACCAAACACAGAAATCACAGAGCTTTTGATTCCATGTAGCTCTGTAAGTTTCCAGTTTAACCTATAACATGCCACCCTCCTCCATGGATCTCTGCTCAACTGAAGAACTTACATCAAACCATCCATCACGTGCTGTAACCAAATGGCCCCATCTAGCAGCAACAGTAATTTCCTGCTTGAAGAATGATGCCTGTAGGACTCTGGAGGATGAAAGGGCTTTAATTAACCTTGTTTGCTAGTGCGATGGCTCTTTGGTGCAACCATAGGAACAGTTACACACAGGGACTCTTAACATGCAGTGTCTCATTTACATAGTTACCATTAAATCTTCTTACGGTATTGACATTTGTCTCAATAAGCTTCGATTAAAACAGACTCTGTTTACTAAAACTGTTAACTCCATTTTCCTGGTTATAATTTTTAAAAGGTAATAAACTTTAATAGTCCATCATGAGTGTAGACAAGGCCTAATAAATATTTGAAACGATATAAATATTAAAAATGTGAGCATATATATCAAGAAATATAAACAATAGGAGTCCTGCTATTTCACTGTACTGTAGGCTATGTTTTGGAAGCTGAGTGACTTTGGGAACTTGAGTGCCTGTGTGCATTCGATGGTCGATGCTCTACGTGAGATAAAAATCCACTGAGGCATTCTTTTTGCTTACTCCCAGTTTCTCCCAGTTGTCACATTGTGTGAAGGCCTAATAGGATTCATTTTCCAAATGTTAGTATTCTGATGTCATGATGCTGAAGCCCTAGGTTTACCTTTTCATGCAAACCTAACTCCTTTAAGTCTTCAGGCTTCCAGTGTGTTTTATGGCCACTTTGTGTTGCTGATGTCATGAAATGAACTTTCCCTCGCTGTACCCAGGCAGAGGGACTCACAGGTAAACGCTCTGCTCCATCGTCTTACCTGTTTCAGAGAACAGTGTCTTATCTCTGGATTTTGTACAACACCATGGTTAGTTTTTCACGCAGTAAATATACATGACTTACTGGTTTAATGCAGAAAGCAGTCTTCCAAGTATGAAAATATTCCAAGTTTTCTAGTTTTCACCATCCTGTGGCTAAGATTTCAGGTGATATTTCATAGTTTTATCTCTAGTTGACTTGCATGAAGTTCACCTCTGTCAGAATTTTCCCTGGCATGTTTCCCGAGAGTTTTCTCATGTGCTGTGGAAGAAGTCCTTTAAATTTCCTTACTCTGTGTGTGGCTTGAGTGCCACGGAGCCCTGTGAAATGGTGACTTGGCCGCTCAAAATTGCCACTGACGCCTTTCCCTGGGCTCAGATAGTGGTGCTGCCCTTTCCACTGCTTCTGCATAAATAAAGCAGCTTTCCCTCATTCCCCATAGCACGCTGGAGTTCAGGCTTTAAGGAAAGACAGTGTAACAGCACACCGGCTACATCAGCTGGCATTCCTAGGAGTTGTAGAGCTCCTGATCAATGTCTTCCTGCCTGACGCCCACTCTGCTCCTGCATGGCAGGTACCAGCTCACACCTACTGTAGGATGGTACCCTTTCTGCTCCTCAGAGTCCGGGCTCCCAGTCAGCTCTAACCTCAGGGAGAAAAGGGAGCTTCCCACTTTAGTCCAAGGCATTCCTTATTTACTTCCTCAGGAAAAGAGTCTTTCCAGCATGGTAGACTTCAGCCAACTCCTTGGGTGGCTACAGTGGCCTCCAGTCTGCACAGGTTTATCTGGTGCCCCATGACCCCAGTACAGGACTGCCTGCTACCAGTGCACTTTACCGGACTTCTTTCTAGAAGTGCCCCTATACTTATAATTTCCAAAGATCCCTCAAGGTGTAGTCTTTATAAGGTACACCTTTGTCTTCTCTGAGCCGACTTCCTCACCAGTTAAATGAGGTGTAGGACACAAGGTTATTTTCATTGTCCCTTCCAGACATGAGTCTGTTTGGCTGTATGGCAGAGACAGTCTCACTTCTGAGCTTAAGTCTTTGCCTCATTTGGTCTTCATTAAAATCTTTGCATGTTCTAGAATGCATTGAGCAATTTGTACATTATAATTTGTATATAATACTGACATTTTTTTTTAACAAGAGTGAATCATTTGGGTTTTAATTATTTATCTTAATGCATGTCGGTTTTTCTTGTTTACAATTTTAATCCATAAAACATGTTACCACATTGTGTACAAAAGGTACCAAAGAGCTGTACTCATTTTGCAGGGACTTTAATAAAAAGATTTGCTTGGGTGCTTGTTACATTCCAGACACTGAAGACCAAATGAGCCAAAGACTTGAGCTTATGTGTGAGATTGTCTTCACCATAAAGTCAAACAATTGTGTATCTGGAAGGGATATTGGAAATAACCTTTTCTCCTGCGTTGTTTCACTGGTGAGGAAATAGGCACAGGGAAGCTAACAATGTGTCTGAGGACACACAGAGGAAGGCTAGAACCGAGATCTCCTGCTCTCTGTTCCCGAGGTCTCTGCGCTACGGAATTAAAACCTGCAAAGTCAGTTAGACATGGTGGCTCACGCCTGTAATCCCAGCACTTTGGGAGACCAAGGCGGGAGGATCACATGGTCAGGAGTTCAAGACCAGCCTGCCCAACGTGGTGAAACCCTGTCTCTATTAAAAATACAAAAATTAGCTGGGCATGGTGGCACATATGGCAGTTTGAAATTGACCATGGCAGCCGGGTGCAGTGGCTCACGCCTGTAATCCCAGCACTTTGGGAGACCAAGGCGGGAGGATCACATGGTCAGGAGTTCAAGAGCAGCCTGCCCAACGTGGTGAAACCCTGTCTCTATTAAAAATACAAAAATTAGCTGGGCATGGTGGCACATTCATGTAATCCCAGCTACTTGGGAGGCTGAAGCAGGAGAATTGCTTGAACCGGGACCCGGGAGGCAGAGGTTGCAGTGAGCTAAGATTGCGGCACTGCACTGCAGCCTGGGTTACAGAGCGAGACTCCATCTCGAAAAAAAAGTAAAAGTATGCATTCTACAGCAGCAGAAGGAAGGATCCAAAGGAAAATATTTGTCTCCAGTATGGACTTGTGATTTAGTAGTGTCACAGGATCTTTCGGGCGTTCCTTTTCCAGCCGGAAGCCTCTGGGGCGGGTGGCGCCTGTGCCTGATTTTTGCTCAGGCCCACTGGGCTTGTTCCACCCACTCGACCTGGCAGGCTGCACTTGGCTAGTGCTACCAGCCCAGATCCCACGCCTGTCAAGGGCAAGCCAGGTGTGGAGTGATGAGGGGTGCAGGAGCAAGCAAGTGCGGGGTCCAGCCACTACACACAGCCAGACACGCTGGCTGCTGTGGCAGGGCAGACAGCTCCAGGCACTGGCACAGCCACCGGCTCTGGGCAGGCCTGCGGCTGGATCGGATGCACCGCAAACAGCTTCTGCTGTGGATACCCACATCTGGACAAGGGGAACGCAGCGACACCCGGAAGCTTGGAGATGCCAGAAACCACAGACCCCCAAAGAGGATGTCACAGCCCTGCTCAGGGAGGCTCTAAGTCTGGGCTCCTGGAAGGGCTGCAACCCTTCTCTCCTTTTTATCACCCCCAACATGGCAGGGGATAGGGATGGTGTGTCTCAGCTCTGTGTGTTAATAGTCAGTTATGCTTTTCAGCAGTTCCTGAGTTCTTGTTCCATATGCAGGAATAATGAGGTATGCGGACAGCTGGATGGGGAGCAGGGCAAAGAGGTGCTTTATTGAGCAACAGTACAGCTCTCAGGAGACCTGAAGTGGGTAGCTCTTTTTCCTTTTTTTTTTTCTTGTTGAGATGGAGTCTCTCTCTCGCCCAGGCTGGAGTGCAGTGGCATGATCTTAGCTCACTGCAGCCTCCACCTCCCAGGTTCAAGCAATTCTCCTGCCTCAGCTTCGCAAGTAGCTGGGATTACAGGTGCATGCCACCCACTCGGCTAATTTTTGTATTTTTAGTAGAGATGGGGTTTTGCCATGTTGGCCAGGCTGATCTCGAACCCCTGACCTCAGATGATCTACCCGCCTCTGTGGGTAGCTCTTTTTCGAAGGCAGATTATCCCAATGGGTGTAGCTGTCAGCGGAGAGGAGTCCTGGAGTGGGTAGCTCCTCTCCATAAGCAGGTCATCCTGTCGAGTGTGCAGCCCTCAGAGGAGAGGAGACTGCCATGGGCAGCTCCTGACTGAGTCCAGTTTTTATGGGCTTCAGAAGGGAGGAAGTGCGTGCTGATTGGCCCACCGGCAGCCATGGACAGGCCTGGAAAAAGCACCATAAGTTACCACTCAGGGGGCCACGGACTCTACCCGGAATTGACAGCCTGGCCCCCATGTTTCAGACCATCCCTGGCTTGAGGATGGGACTTCAATGGGTACCCACCCTTTTCTGCCAGGAGCCTGCTGGCCTCCTGCCACCATCTACATGTCATCCAGGGTGCCCAGGCTGTTTGTGCTGAGGGGCATCTGCAGGCCCGTGCCAAGCTGCCCTCAGCGTCCCCCTTGGCCTCCTTCCCATGCTTGTTGGCGCCCAAAGTCTGGAGAGGGCCAAGGCGGCAGGGCACTTGAGTGTCAGCACCACCTCTAGTGCATGTACACCTTCCTGGGTCATGACAGCCCAGGCTCAGCCACAACTTTGCTCTGAAATTGGAGTGGGTGCCCGGAGTGAGGAGAGGCCATCAGTGGGATCAGGCACTTCTGAGCCTGCAGGGGCAGGGAGGACTCCTGTGCCCCTGAGAGTGCAGGGATGCCCGAATCCGCAGCTGCAGCTGGGCGGGAAGGTGAGGCTCCCACCTGTTCCTGGCTCCTGCTGGCTCCATGGAGCGTGAAGCCTTGGCCGTGCCACCCCTGCTATAGCTGGCATCATGGCAGCGGCCACTCCAGTCAGGCCACTGCTGCCATCAGTAGGAAGAAAAAGGAAATAGAAGGAGAACTACTTTACAAATAGTTTATGAAGCTGAAAAAATTAAGTTCCTGATTACCTCCTGCATTTGTAATTCTGTATGCTTTTGACTTCAAAATTGATCGGTTTATTTATTTATTTATTTATTTTTTACTTATATGTGTTGTTTTTGGGTAGATATATGGAAGAGAGGCCACCAAAGTCTTTACCTACTACTATTCTCTTTCTCTTATTTTCTTCACTTGCTCTCTTCTTGTGGCTGGAAGGCTTTGAAATCTTGAAGTGCATCTGCAGTGGACACTGTAGTGGGTATCCCCTTTTAATAAACAGGGCAGCTTGGTTCTAGGCCTGCAGTGGATTAATTAGGAGAAAAGGGGCTCAGATCCTATTGAAGAGAAATAGGTTTAGTCAGTGGGCAGAATATCATCCCCTTAAGTTTTCTTAAGCCTAATTTCTAAAAATGACTGCTAAAGCTCTGGTTTATACTCTCATGATTATACTGTCCCATGAAAAAAGCTACTATGTGAAGAATAAAGCTTAGAAGCAATGCATTTTGAGTGAGAAGAGGAAAATAGCTGGAGAGATACAGCATAGGAACTTCAGAGTGGTGTATGGAGCAAGTTTCAAGGCTTGCCACAGCTCTTTGCCATCTTATGGAATGATTATAAGCAAGTTCTGTAGTTATCACATCATCTAGCTCAGAGTGGAAAAGTGAGTCAAACCTGGGGACCCTAACCTTCCCTTCTGGAGAGAAACAAGTTGCATCATCTAGTGATTCTTTTTCAATTTTCCTGATCAATTGCCAGTTTGTTTCATAATTACAGCATTTCCCCCATGAAAGGCTGTTCTCTAAAGTTATGGAATTTCCACCCCATGAAAGGCAGGTTATAATTTTCAGGATTATAGCTTATCTCCCCTCAGTTAGCATTTCAATTCATGCCTTTCTTTTTGTGGAAGTACTGTTGGCCCTTCAGGAAGTTTAGGAAGCAGGCTGCTGTCATCAGCCACAAGATTAGAAATCTTTTCATAGGTGGATAATATCCTAGAAAAGTTTCTACATGGCAGATAGTCACTTGAGTTTTTGATAATCTTTTTTTTGGTTAACTTCCATTTCAAAGGAGGATGTCTTTTAACTTTGTCTCCATATTCTGAGGCTTATCAACAGCACCTATGACCTCTTTTTGACTACAGAGTTGAGGTCTGATGAAAACACGAGTTCGTAAGAGTTGGAGAACACAAAGTTTAGTTCTGCCCTCTAAAATGTGTATGTGATGTGTGTGGCGTGTTGAGTGCATGATTTCCAACAAAATGTGGAAGTAAGTTCAGGGAAGAATGAAGTATAGTATGCTGTTGAAGGCCCTGTCACAGGGACATGAGAAATATTTACTAAGAACAGCATTCATACAACTGCTGACACATGCATGCTGGCTGATGCAGTCTGAACAGGAGGCGTACACTGGCAATAATTAGTTTCAGGATTTGGCTAGCAGTCCAGTGTCCAGTTGGCATGTGGAGAGAGGTATCACTTTTTTAGCTTTTATCGCAAAAGGAATATGGTGCTATTAGTTGGACAAACGTTTTTTAAGTTGAAAGGAGATATTAAAATGCATGTGAAATACCTTTTGTGGTTTTACTATTTTTATGATATTGTTAATTTTTTGCAGCAGAGGAGTAAGGGAAAATCTGGCATTGTTGTATTTCAGTCCAATGTTGTTTGCTGTTTGGAAATGGCAATTAAATGTCAATGGGAAATGGGGAAAAATGATAATGAAATACAGAGAGGAAAATGCTCCACCAAAAGGTTGCATAGTGAAATTTAATAGTTTTTTTTTTCCTACTTTTTTTTTGTTGGTGGTGGTGATACATATGGATCACTCGCCCCCAGACTTTTAAAAATGTGTGCTTGAAACTCAGAATGCAGATACCCTAACAGTTGAATATCTGAATGTCTATGGGAATTTCATGAATCAAATGAGACTGGAGGATTGTTAATATAGTAGAAAAGTTCTCCCATTCCACTCCATAAAGGATTGATTTTTGAACTTAAGAATATTAAATTTTGGGAGGCAGCACGTAAACGATTCATCTCCAGAAGTCCTCAGTTTTCTTATCTGTGAAGTGGAGCTCACAAGGTTGTCATGAGTGCTAGAGAGAGTGCATGTTATGTCTGCAGATAGGTACCAGGGACCTTCTTTGGGTCTGCAGTGGCTGGCAAATTTGAAACATTCTCTAAAGTTATGGAATTTCCACCCCATAAAACATACATTCCCTTCTAGGCCTTTGTCTTTAGGAATATAAATATAAAATGCCATACAGATTGGCGGGCTTTTGACATGAAAATAGGATCAGAACCTTCATACTATTTAGAGATTTACTTTTATCACCTAATAATATATAAGACACCAAAAAAATTTCTTAAATCTGAGAATGTAAATTTCTAAGTAAATGTTACTCTCAATTTCTCCTTTTTGTTTGTTTATTTGTTGTTTATCCTGGAAAGAATAGTATCTGTGTTTTCCCATCAGCTACTCATTAATTTAGCAGTTCTGGAAGTGCTGAACAATTTTATTAAATAAGAATAGGAAGCAACAATTGTGCTTAAGATTTTTTTTAAAAACCCACCTACCTAGAAACTGGTAGGATTGAGAAGCTGAGCTGGAAAACGTAGGAAGTTTGCTTTTTCTCACACTGCCCTGTTTGAACCTGCTGAGATTAGACAGAAGATGCAGCTAAGGTTCTGTTGCTGTTGTGTCAGAAATCAGTAGGTGTTTAACAAGCCTGAATATGTTCTGAAAGTAATTACACACACACCGCTTGTGGCTTTCGGTGCTTGTCTCTTATCCTGAATGGACTCACATTTTATAGTGAGCAAGTAGGTATAGTGTTCCTTGGCTTCAGTAATGAACTCGCTCAAATCTTGAGAGAAAGTCTATTAAAGAAAGGATCTGAGGAAGTCAACCCTCTTTTTCTTCATCTCTAGTCCCTCCGGAAGTTGGCAGAGGACATTCTTTCTAGTTCTGCTGTGTCTTCTGATTTCTTACTCAGTTACTCTGAGTGCTGTATTTGAAGAGACTTCATATTGAATTTGGTGCCTTTAAAATTACAAGTTATTCTGTATTTGCCCTTCTATAGCAAGCATAGGATAGGAGTCTTTTTTGCCGCCTATCGTATTTGGAGTTCTATGTCGGTCTGGGTTTTTAAAAAATAACTAGGGACTCCATAGTAGTGGCTGGGAGGAAGGAAAGAGATGGAAAGTGACCCAGCTCACTCGTTTTCATGTTGAGACAGGTCCTCTACTGTCATAGAGAACTTTCTCTTTTGCCCTGAAGAAATTGGGAGTAGCTGTTTGAGGCACGTTTCCTGGGTTCTTCTTTCTTTTTAGGGGCCAGGTTTTGAAACAGGGCTGATGTGTAGAAAGCCTGACCACAGATCTTTGACTGGCTGTAAATACCTTCTTAGGAGTAAAGATTCCTCAATGGTGGTTCAGATTGTGCAAGATGGTAAGCAGGTCTCCAGTCACCTTGTGGCAGGTCGATATTAATGATTAGAAAATGTTAGTTGACTATCCCTGTAGAGGTATTTAAGGCAACATAAAATCGAGTAGCATGCACATATTTTCGTAATTTAATTGTTTAAATTTCCAGAATAATTCTAACTATATGCCAGATATTTATGTACCATTGCTTAGCACTTTCATTGTTGGGGCAGATGAAGAGATGTGAGAGCAAGTGTTGAGTATGTTTGAAACACCATGGGCAGCCAAGACAGGAAATGAGCTGGAGTGGAAGCCCTGGGACCCATCCGGAAGGATCGGTTTAGTGTGCTCACAAGGTTGGATATTGTTCTATTGGTGTATTGGTTTTCTCTTGTGGCAAAACAACACCGCATAAACATAGTGGCCGAAAACAACACCCGATACACATAGTGGCTTAAAACCGCACGTGTGTATCCTCTCACGTGTTGCATAGGCCAGGAATCCAGCCTGTGTCAGTTGGTCCTGTGTTCAGAGTGCCAGAAAGCAGAAATCAGGTTGTTCACTGACTGCATCCTCATGGAGACATTGGATTAGGAACAGATCAGCTTCATACTCCTTAGGGTTGTTGGCATAATTCATTTCCCTGTGGTTGTACAACTGAAGTCCTCACTCTCTTGCTGCCTGTTGTCCAGGAACTGCTCTCAGCTAGAGTCCACTCGAATCCTTGCCACGAGGCTCCTGTAGCACAGCCACACAGAACCTCCCTCACCATGATTTGTCTTCTCAGGAATCTCTGACCTCACCATCGGCAACCAGCCAGAGAAAACGCTCTACTTTGAAAGGGCTCACATGATTAGATCAAACCCAAATGGATAATGTCCTGGTCTTAAGGTCAACTGTACCCTCCAACATCACCTAATCACAGGAGTAGGATCTGCTTTATTCACAGCTTCAGGGATGGTGCATGCATATGCACCAGGGAGGCAGGAAAGCTTGAGCCATCTTAGAATTCTTGTCACGATAGGGGATGGGTGCTTCTGAGGAACTACGTAGGGGAGTTATTTGGATCATTCATGTTTTTAAAACGTTCTTCTATTGGCTAAATAGCAATTGGAGGCTAAGGGAATAGAACAGGGACACTAGTCAGCTCTGTTGTAAAGAACCAGGCAGTAGATGCTGAGAACCAGAACCGAGGCGAGGCAGTTGGCAATGGGGTAGAGAGAAGAGAGTAGATTTGAAAGAACTATCCTGAGAAGGGGCAGGCCTGATCAATTGGATATGGGAGGGGGATACGCGTAGTGGTAAGATCCAGTAACTGATAATGACTTCGAGATTTGTGGACTAAGTGATTGCATAGAGAGTTGTACTACCAATGGATGTAGAATACAAGAGAAAAAGTTTATGGGGGAAGACAGTGAATTTAACTTAGATCTATTGAATTTAAAGTGCCTGGCATGTGAAAATAGCAATCTACTATTGCAACTGGATATATTGTTTGGCATTTGCAAGAGAGGTCAAGTTGGTAGACTTTGTGGGAGCCATTATCTTTTTTTTTTCTTTTTTTTTGAGACAGAGTCTCGCTCTGTCGCCAAGGCTGGAGTGCAATGGTGTGATCTCCACTCACTGCAAGCTCCGCCTCCTGGGTTCACGCCATTCTCCTGCCTCAGCCCCTGTAGCTGGGGCCACAGGGGAGCCATTATCTTTTATACAGGGGAGCCATTATCTTTTATACAAATTCAAACCTGGTAGTGAATGAGGTTGTTCAGGTAGTGAGTAAATGAGTAAAAAGAAAAGAGCCTGAATAACTGGGCTCTGGGAGATACTAACCTTTGAAGTAGGGAGTAGGGAGAGCTTTCTCAAATCCCCCAGCTTCAGGTTCTTCCCCACACAGAACCTGTTTTCCATTTTTGCCGTGTTCCAGCTTATGAACTGGGAGTACCTGATCCCTGGGGGGAAATTGCAATAGTGTCCATCAGACAGTTCAAAAAGAGACAGTGCATAGAAAAGCATCCTGATAGAATTGTCTAAGTGCCACGCAAGGACTAGAAAACAGGAAGTGGAAGGGTGCGTAAGGTACCATCGTGAGGAAATAATTGAGTGTTGTCATGCTCTTTGATTGATCCCTGTGCCTTCTTTCAGTTCATTGCCAGTTCTCCTTTTATTTCTTTAATTCGGCTTTTTGCTGTCTTTCATACATTAGAATTTCGGCTATACAAAGTGATAAGAACCATAACATTACGTTGCTTATGAGGAATGACTGATGCCTGATTCTTCTTTGGACAACTTAAGATGAATATTAGAAGTAGCTTTACATCAGCATACCGCATAATTGTGATTTTTAAGGTACCATTATTAAAAAGCGTGAAGAGTGGTGTGATTCAGAAAGTTCTCTTAAATGTTTATCTGAAATTAGAAAAAAAAGAAATAAACCCTTTAAGTGTAGCCTCCAGCATTTTTCCAGTTTGGGGCTGTAATAATACCCTGCTCTTACCTTCTGGCCCTGGCAGGAGGCATCTGGTGCTGAACTGTTGGTCTCACTCCCTCTCTGCACAGCAGAGAGGCAAAGGATTCTTTTTTTCTCCTCCATTTTGTGGCTTGTATCGACCAGCCAGTGCACCTTAAGCTTTTTGTTTATTTGTTCTCTCAGGGGTCACAGACTTCCAGTTGTGGGAGTTTTTGTTGGAACAAATAGCATTTCCATCAATAAAGTTAGCTTCCTAGAACTTGCTGTCATGATTTCCCTCGTCAGATGACTATTGTGGATATTTGCTTTCCAGATAAATGGAATTTAGAATCTTCCTGTTGCTTCTCTTGCAAGACTGACCTATTTTGTTAGCACTGCCTAGTGACTGTTTCCTATAATCTAGGTCGAGGATGAGTCTACCGTAGGCAAACCAAAATGACCAGATTACATATTAATTCACGAAATGCTTTGATCGGTGCAGGTTTCTTCTTGTCAATAAACAAGATACCTTTGTTGTGTAAGAGTGTGTCTGTTCAGCGTGACAGACAGCTGTGTTTAACTTGTATGTACATTTGGAATCCTTTTCTAACAAGCACATGAGAAAATTCTAACTCCTGTTCGCACTTAGGACTGCACCTCATTTTCCCTGCTGGTGCTTACAGACATGAGTGACGGTGTGCAGATACACAGGCAGTGTAAGGAATTGGTTCTGGTTATGGTGTTTGGAAAACTGGAAGGAATACAGAGACTTGTTATTTTTTATGGAATGCCATGGTGACAGCAAATAAAGTCACTAAAAAGGCACCACATTCTTTAGGGAAATGCCATTAGACTGAGCGTGTAAAACACGTGAATGGTTTTAAATGATTACCCCAAGCAAAATGCTCTGTTAATGTCTCCAGTTATTCCTTTAGAAAAAATACTGCCCAGACGTCACGACTTACAGAGCTTTCTTTAATAGTATGATGATTGCGAATTCCTCATGATAGGGGAAAAACAATACAACACCACCACCAAAATTGGAAATGTAATATTTCAAAACTGAATTTTACTTTAACTTCGGATTTCCGTTATTTAAACCCCATGTTCTAACAAGGACTTAGGCTGTTTTATGTAAGTGTACCCAACATAATGAAGAGAAAATAAATACGTAGAAAGCAGACCAAGAGAAAATGAGAGTAAGAAGCCAGGCTTGAGGTTAGTCCACAAAAGGCGTGTTCTGAGATCTCTAACAGGCACAGAGGAGAAAGCCTCGACCCAGTGTCCATGCCACAAAAACTACTTGGTAGGTGAAAAGGAGCGAGTTTATTCCAGAGCCAGTTTAAGAGAAACTCTGCTGCAGCTCTCTGAAAGCTTATTCAAGGAGTGGACTGTGAACAGCCGTCAGAAACATCTCAGTGATCATTCTTCCTCTCAAGCAAACCTTTAATAAGCATTAAGTAATGATTCATCAGTTTGAGATTATGCTCCTCATTATGTATGTGAGATGCAACTTGTTATGATGTTTAGTACACATACCACATCCACACATATGTACAAATATGTACATACACATATCTATGTGTATACGTGTCACATTTTTTAGACACAGAAATTTTGGTATGGATAAAACTAGAGAATGTGGCATGGACATGGGGCCAAAATGGGCTTTCTAGTTCCTTCCCTAACAAGTTCAGATGGTGGGACTATCACAGAAGATGGGTTGGGCCTGCAGTGTGCTGTTTCCCAGCCATCTCCCTGAAGGACCGTTACGGAGAGAACCCAAGTGAGAGGCCACTCATGTGTAGCAGCCATGAACCTGCTGAGCCAGTCAGCAGAGAAAAGCAGCCAGTGATTATCCTCAGCAAACTAATGAGGAACAGAAAACCAAATGCTGCACAATCTCATTTATAAGTGGGAGCTAAACATTGGGTATACACATGCACACAAAAATAGGGACATAGACACTGGGAACTCCAAAATGAGGGAGAGAGGGTCAGGGAAAGGACTGAAAATGACCTATTGGGTACTGTGCTCACTACCTGGGCAACAAGATGAACTGTACCCCAAACCTCAGCATCATGCAGTATCCCAATATAACACATCTGCACATGTACCCCAACTCTAAAATAAAAGTTTAAAAATAAAAAAGAAATTTAAAATCATCTTCTAGAGATAATTTTGTATAGTCTGCAGTCTTTCCTTCCTTATGAGTCTATGATAATAGGTAGTTTATTTTAGAAAAAAAGGATACATTTTGATTGCATTCATTTGGTGTGTGCATCATGTATAATCAAATGCATATGTATGTCTGTTACACACTGATATTATTAGCAGAAGAGCAATCAGAATATCCCCAGGAATACATAATTTCTGAATTTATTTCCGTAAGAGAAATTAAAATTTCTCTTAAAATTTAAGAGATGCAGCTTAAAATGTACATTCTCATTCAATAGATACAGATTAAGAACTTCCTTTATATAACCAGAAATTTTAATTTTAATTAATGAGAGATTTAAAAATACATTTATTTTATCTTTTTATCTTCAAAAAGATCTAAAACAACTGCCAAGGTTATAGTTAAGTTATGGATGTGCCCAACACTAAGTTAGAAAACTTAAACAAGAAGCAAAAGTCAAAAATTAATAATTCATAATAAATCTGATAAGGCCTTAAAAAAAAAAAAAGAGAGAGACCAGTAGACATTAGGCTGTCAATACACAAATTAATTGGCTTCCTACTAGAAACCAATGAATGGGATCGAGATAATTACAATATCTAGGCAATATTTCAGAGCTATATATTTGTTTGCTTATTTTCGAAATGGGGGTCTTACTTTGTTGCCCAGGCTGTACTCCAATTCCTGGGACCAGGCAATCCTCTTTCCTCAGCCGCTTGAGTTGTTGGGACTAAAGACATGCTCTACCATGCCTGGACTCAGAGCTGTATTTTAAAATATCAGCGCTAGAGATGATGAGCATCTTCTCATGAGAGGTGAGGATTTGACTAGAACATATTCACAAAGAGAGTATCACCCTCCTTCTGCAAGGACGTGGTTCACGGAAGTGCCTGAGGTTAAAATATACCTCAAAAATTTGGATCTAGGCCATTTTAGAGACAAAGGGATACTCAGGATCCCAGAACTGTACTTTATAGAGCATGACTTCAATAATTTTAACCCATAAAAACTTTAAAGCACTCATAGGACATTTAAGCTTGAGCAATGTAATTTTTTCTGTAGTCTTCAAGATAACCTCAAAGCAAAATATGTGCCCACATATGTCCATTACTTCATTTCATTTATAGGATTATTAACAGTCCATTTTAGTCCATTAAATATGCTGACTGCTACAAAAATGTCACTGTCAGTTTTAGAACAGTTTTTAGGTACAAGACCAGTTACAGATTTAATAGTTTGATGCTCCAAACTGTTATTCACATGTTTGTTTCTATAGTTAGATAGGGGGAGAGAATATTTTTCGTAGTTATCCAGGAGTTTAAAGTTTTGAGAAGAGAATCCGAGACACATCCTCCTACCATGCCCAGAACTGCCGTCTGCATTCATCACATGACCACACCCACTAATCAGGTGGTGTCCAGATCCAGGTGTGTTGATAACTGGGCAATTCGTGTGGCCTAATACAGTTTAGCCAAGACCTCTCCTTAGAAACCATGATCCATCATGTATTTTTCTATTTTGTGAAGGATAAAATGTGTATCAAATCAAAGTAATAGAGTCCAACCACAGTTTCAGACCACTTACTCCTTGGGGGAAACTTGAGAAGTTTATCAGGAAGTTAACCTTTATATGACATTTGAGGTGGAACATTAAAAAACTAACAGGTTTTTCATTTGTGGGAATAAAGTATTCTCTTTTTACAAAAATAGGGGTAAAAATTCAACACTGTAGTTCTAGCCAGAGAAGATTATACCCGCATGGCAGAGAAATATAAACAAATTGGTCATGAACAAATTTCAAAGATGAGAGCAGTTGTTGAAGAGTTTTAAAGCAGGAAATGAACCCCAGATGCATTTATTTAGCTTGATTTTCTTTGATATTTTCAAAAAAATGTTTCTGCTCAATGCCTGGCACTGTAAGAATACAGTGGTGAGTGGAAATGGCTTAGGGTAGGCTACGGCAACCACGACTCAAATTCTAGTACAAAAATAAAAGTGCCCCCCTGACAGTGGCAATGCAGGAGCTATAAAAACATCTTCCCTGAGATTTAACCTAGTCCTGCAGTTCAGGGGTGGAATCCTGAGGAAGGGGTGCTTGAGTGGGGGAGAGAAAGATGAGTGGGTAGAAGGCTTCAGGGCGTGGAGGTGTGTGTGCAGCCTCCTGTTTACAGGAGAGAGCCACAGAGGCAGGCAAGCCTGGAAGGCCCTTGCAGGGACTTCCCACAGTTAGGCTTTTGCTGTCCGTGTCCCGGAAGCATCTCTCGCTACTGAATCTGATAGCTAAACCATGATCTTGTCATACAGCTTTCTTCTCTCTGAAATCTGTGTTTTGTTTTTTTTTTTTTCCTTTTTCAATGGTAAAAACAGAAGTTAAAATAAATGATACAGTCTCAGGGATAATCTCCCTAAATTTTCACTTCACTGCCCACTGTGCCATCTGAGACCACTTGTTCCACCAGATGAAAGCAAGGAGAGCTGGTTTATAGGATCAGCAAGACTTCCAAAAAAGCCCCTCAGTGCTCAACCTTACTCAAGTTCAGCCCCGAGGGCAGATAAGCTCCAGGAAAGACAGTTGCCTTATCACAAGCAGAGAAAAAGCAGTGCAGTCTAAAAGCCTATGTAATCTTTTACTTTTGCTTGAATAGAATGTTTGCTATTTTCCTGTAGATAAAAGAACATTAGAGTTATTCCTCAGGGGAAAAGGCGTACCTATCTTGAAGCCATTTTGAGAGTTCAGTTTGCCTTATGGTTTCAGTTTTTATGTGATTGTTATTTACTACCATTTGCAAATGCTACTCATATGTTTTACAGATTGTAACCACAAAACTTAAATAAATAGTCATCTGAGATTGGGGAAGGAGCAGTGACTACCATTCCTTGGAGGCTGCTGAGCCATGGGATCGCTGCAGTGAGCGCGCCTCCCTGCTGCTCCAGCCTCTCACTCTGCTGCGCCCAGAAGACAGGGCCTGCCTGGTCTGGTTCTCCAATTAGACCAGGCCTCCCATCTTCTTAGCAGGGTTCAGCAGCTTCCTCCCTACCCCTGTTACAGGAGTGGGAACGACTGGGCAAAGAGGATTAGCACTGGCTTTCCGGGATTGTGGGTTCACACAGTATTAAGCCAGGATGCCCTGACAGAGGAGTGTTAGAAAACAATACTGACCTTTGACGTGTAGACCCAACTATACCCCTCAGTGGCTCAAACTGGGTATTACATGTATCAGAAACGAAAAACAAAAAGTATACAGAATCAAAATATTTAATGATTGAAAAGATTTTTTCTTCCCCTATCTACTGGACTTTAAATACTCATCTAAAATATGATATGCTCAAGTGCAGACAAGACTGAACTAAGTATCATTTACAGTGTGAGCATGTCCTGTTTTTTTAACCACTTATTTACATTTCATTACAGGTCTTACATAGATTACAATATCATTTTAATTTAAACATTTATATTTAACTGGTAAAATGACACATTGTTACATTTTTAAGTACGCTGGTAGTTTATATAATAACCTTGACATTCTTTCTCTTTCTAATTATTCTCAGCTTTGCCCTACTAATACAGGCTTAGTTGATGGACAGAAAAGGACACAGATTCACTTAGTACATACTTTTTTAAAGCAATGACAATATTATTCTTATGTTGTTTTGATTATCAGTGCCTTATAGAATTGAAAAGTGACAGTGCTACAAATTCATAGTCATTAAATTCATATTATTGAAAGTGGTGTTTTTATTGTCAATATTTGAATTGCATATAGCTCTTCATTTGACCAAATGGATTATAAATCACAATTCAAGTTTTGTTTGTTTGGGGTTTTTTTTTTTTTTTTTGAGAATTCTTACAAAAGACATTAAGTACTTCCTCTCACAGGAAAATTCTCAAAAGTTTCACGTCATTCAGAATTAGCTAATATGATTATTTTATGTGATTCAAGTTTAAGTATGTGTCTGTTTCAAACATTCCTCCTTCTTAGACTTCTTTTTCTGCATTCATGTTGCACGCATTGGCTTAGTGACCTGAATCCTTAGCAGATTAACAGCAGGAAATGTTGTCTGACAGTTTGCTGCCAACATCTCATATGTGTGATGTGAAACTCTTTGCAAAAAATCAAGCCCGATGTTTTTGCTAGCCAAGAAGAAGCATGCTTCACTGGAAAGCCATCATCCACCACAGTGTGCATCTCTGAGTGCAAAAGTCTGGTTTCAAATAGAGACTGAAATTACAACAACAAATGAAGGCAGGAACCAATTGTAGCTGATTAAAAAAAAAAAAAAGTGCCTTTAAAGAAAGGTAGATGGGCTTAATATGTAGGAAGGTACTTTTGTCATGTATGTGTTTGAAGTGTTTGTGCACTGAATCTAAGTCAAAACATAGGTCAACTCTACTGTATGTGAACAGCTCAATCTAGTTTGGGCATTGCTGTATGCCATATATATGATGCTATTGCACTATCTTATGTTTTGGCTTACAATGTAGAATACCAGAATGTGCCAGTATACGCAATATGTATTTAAAACTGTTCTGTGAGTGTGTGTTTATAAAGAAAAATTGAATGTAGACTCAGTTTACTAATATCAGTGCTATTTTTGAACAATTTCCCAGTTTCACCTATATAAAGAGAAGGGATTTGTTTTTCGTAAGAGTGATGGTATGAATTATTTTCTGTGATTTCATTGTAGAATAAATAGGATTTTAATAGTACATCAGTCTCTATTCCAAATTCAGCATTGGAAACCTTAAATTTATCAGGCTCCTTATCAAAAAGTTCTAATAATAATCACCCGCATTTATTGTTCACACTTCCCATGAGGTAGGCAATGTGCTTTCCAGTGTTTTATCTTAATGCAACAATCCTATGCATAAGTACCTGTATTATTTCCATTTTATAATGAAAACAATGAAGCTCAGAGAGGTTTAAATAACTTGTCTAACATCACAGAGCTGATTAGTTGTAGAACTAGAGTCCAGCCTCGGGACTGTCTAATATACTGCACTTGAATAATGGGAAGACAAACTTTCAGTGGGTAGCAATATCCATCTTAAAGGTGTTTAAATAATGCCAGATGAATTCTCATCTCTAGATAATTTAGACCTGGAAATTAAACACATATGTGCACTGTTTTGTTTATAAACTTACTAAGACCAGGAAATTGTTTCATATTCCTATGTTTAACAGAAGGCTCCAGATCATTATTGCTAACTTGATTAAATGAGAATGTGACAGAACAATTGTTGATTGACGAATGTTTGAAAGAAGTTACCTTCATGGTTTTCTGAAGAGCTGATTGCTCATGAATTTAAAGAAAAGACTGACAATATATGTGCCATCTAGAGAGAAGAAATGTGATCTCTGCCTCTCACATCAGCCCTCTGTGAATATGCTGCCTGGATCACATTTGGGGTTAGTACATAGGCTGAAAGATCACATTAAGTCCTGCCTCTTGAGAATGGATTCTGGCAGTAGTGATGTGGATAATGGACTTTCCATGCTTATTAAACATGGCATTGCACGTACACTTGAGACAAAAAGCCCAAAAAGGCAGGAGATGTACATAGGATAGCTGGTGCCTTATCTTTCTTCTTAGGGCTTCCCAGCTCCAGCCCTTTCTCAGGCTTTATGGACTCTGTTGTCCCAGACCAGACACCACCATCTTTTGTTCCTGGTTTGACTATGGCCCTTTGGCATTTTCCAAGTATGGATTAAAAAGAAAAAACAAAAAACACTCTCCACTCCAATTTCAAGGCAATGTTATAGAGTATTTTTCTATCAAGAATGCATTAGGAAAAAAGGAAGCCCAGGAAAGGTGACTTACGCAGAGTCCAGGTGTCTGATTTGGGCTGTGGCCCAGAGAGTTTGGTGAGCCCTTCAGAGGCTCCATCCTTGAGGTCAATGGTAATGCAGTCATTTAGAAAGAAAGACAAGTCCGAGTGACCTTTAAACGTGAGGAAAATGAAAAGGCATTCAGTGAGGAAAAAATGCAATTAGGGCAGGAAGCATAGGGGAAAAAGATGACATTTTGTTAGATTCGTCCAAAATAATGTGAGAAAAAATTCTTTCTTGAAATTCCTGTCAGTAGCACTTCTTAGACACATGGATCGAATGCCTGCTGTGTTCAGGACACCGTACCCGGGCAGTAAAAAGGGCAAGCAGTTTTCCGTCCTCAGGGAGCAGAAATAGGACTTCACAAAATACTACACTCATGAAGGAATATAACTTCCAAAAGAAAATCAGGGGTCTGTGTGAGGAAGATAGGTGATGGAGAGAATGAAGTACTTGGGATGTAGACAGCCCCTCAAATAGGGATACAGAAGCATCAGTTTTGCTGGAAATTTTCAATATCATAGCCCTCCATATTTTCTTGTAGTAACACAAGTGGATTTGAGCCTAAGCCAGCATAGGCAGGAGGCTTTTTTATTTTCATTTTTCAACGTTATTGTCTAAAGAAACGCACGTGTGCATCCTGAAGAGCGTTGCCGACACACCTGCTGATGCAGGAGCCCCATTCCTTCCTGAGCAGCAGGGACTGCTGCTTAGCTCCAGTTCTCAAGCAAAACAACTTGCTCTCCTCCTTCTCTTCGTGATTATACAGCTTCAGATAGATAACTGTGCCCTGTCTTCTAAGGCTAAAAGACAGTTTTTGACTTGACAGATTTCTCTAATTTCAGCTGTGCCAGAAGAGGACTTCACTCAGGCTGATTCATAGCTTTGTAAGACTGAAGGAAAAAGCCTATTACATTGTAGTCCGGTGCTGAAACTTGATGCAATTTGTGTCTTCCTGGTTTTGCACTCATTGTCTTGGGCGCAGATTAAGAGATGATTTGTAAGGATTCAGGAATGGAAGCAATGCCCATTTTGGAGAAAGCTGTGCCAAGGAGAGTTGTCGTCCCTGGGTTCAGTGGCAGGTGTTTGTACCTGTCAGTCACCCCAGTTACCTGCTAGGGAAGATGTGAATGCTCCTGGCTCTAAAGAGGAGATCAAGACATTTATTAACCTACTAAGGGTCATTCTTTAGTAATGTAACAGGATCTTGAGTAAAAGTATATTTTAACTATACAAAGGGAAAGTGTCTCCCTGTTTCTTAAAAAAAAAAAAAAAAAAACACAACAAATTTCCAAACATTTCTACTTTTCTTATGTTGTATTCATAGTTTTAAATGAAAGTTAGTGTTTTTGTGTTTCTTTCCACAGTTCACTGGTTTATTATTTCTGATTTGTGTCATTTTATTTTAGCATTTGACTGGTTTATCATTTTCTGAGAACTTTTATTTTTCAGGAAAATGTGTTGGAATGAATGTCTTCAGATTTTTAAGCCTGGGTCAACATAGAAAGACCCCATCTCTACAAAAGAATTTTTATAAGATTTGCCAGAAATGATGCTACATGCCTGTATGCTAACTGGGGTGGGAGGATTACTTGAGTCCAGGAGGTCGAGGCTGCAGTAAGCTATGATTCTGTGATTGCACCCCTGTGCTCTAGGGTGACAGAGTGAGACCCTGCCGCTAAAAAAAAAAAAAAAAAAAAGGATTTTAGGCACATGTGTCTGTGTAAACCAATTTTACTATAATGCAACTATGAATTAGAGTACATTTAGCCTAGACTAAATCTGAAAAAGCTACATACTTCCTCCCAAAAACGTAAAATGTCTTTAGAGTCCTCATATTTAAAAATGTATAAGTTGCAAACACATTTTAGTATAAAGTGACTGTTCAGCCATACCAGCATACCAGCATGCATTACCTGGGAATCTTTAAAAAAGATTGGAGCCCAAGGTGGATGGATCACTTGAGGTCAGGGAGTTTGAGTGACCACGTCTCAACTAAAAGTGCCGAAACCATGTCTCTACTAAAAATACAAAAATTAGCTAGACCTGGTGGCGGGCAGCTGTAATCCCAGCTACTTGGGAGGCTGAAGCAGGCGAATCACTTGAACCTGGAAGGCAGAGGTTGCAGTGAACTGAGATCATGTCACTGCACTCCAGCCTGGGCAACAGAGTGAGACTCCATCAAAGCAAAACAAAAAGTGGATGCCTTGGTCCAACTTCAGAAATTCCAATGTAATTGACCTGAGGTAGGGGCCTGGACATGGACATGTTTTAAGTGCCCCCAGGATCCACTGTCGAAAACCACTAGTTTAAAACATTGCTTCTGTGTCATTGCTTATGGCTTGCTAGTAAGAAAAATATTTTTGTGAAGTTTCATCAAGTTATTGTTTTAATCTCTTAATGGAATTTGACAAAAAAAAAGAGACCCTGTGAAAGATGACATGCAGGAGGCCCAATGCCATTGCAAATGTCTTTACAGTCAGGGAGATGAAGTGAGTGCCCAGTGACACAGCTGGGATGTAAGGCAGGATATAGAGAGTGCAGCCATAAAGCGCTACAAAGTCCAAAGGAGACAGAAATCACATTTGTCTGGGAAGACAGGAAATGCTTCAGAAAGTTGGTACTGGAGAAACCTCTTGAAGGACGAGAGGACCTAACAGCAAAGCAGAACATGTGGGACATTGAGAGCATCATTACGGGTAATGCCTGAGATGGATTGAAATACATCAGAACTGTTTAACTCAATGAGTTCATCATGATAGTATGAAGCCAAAAGATCTAATTGGTGACGTTGGGTGATGCTAGGGAGCCAACTCATTATCTTGAAAATGGATCAAGGGAGAGAAACAAGCATTTATCTTCATTTTCATAATTAAACTATGTCACTGGGTAAACAAATAGTTTTGACAAAAAGAAATACCTCTTTATAAACATGCTCCAGTTAATAAATGGAGAAGAAATGATTCAGATTAGAATATCACCATTTTGCAGTCTGGAATGAATGATATAGGGCAATGATCATCAGTGGCTGCTAATATCACACATTTAAAAAAACATCAAGCAGTCATGTAATGCCTCCTTATGAAGTATCGTTTATGAAAAACAAACCAGAACCTGACGAAGCTTCTAGATGTAACTCCCAGTTTAGGGGCCATTCAGGAGACTGGGAGAGCTGGTAAATTACACCATAAAGATGCAAACAGCAGAATCTACACTGAAAGAACTCCACAAGCAAATGACTAGTTTCTTAGGCAAGTTAATTTCAAGGGGAAAACCAAGATAAGTGGGGAACTATCAGGTTAAGTTTTGAATTTTCTAAAATGTTGATTCAATTAAAATTTTAAGTTTGTATTTATTTATGATAAAAGTACCATCATTTGGAGCTTAACCTTTTTTTTTTTTTAACTAAGTTTCTTACGTAATTATTTTATTAACAATTTAAACTAAGAATGTACTTTTTGTCAGTCTTTCTCTTTTTAATTGGTAGATGTATTTCTCTGGAGCAGTTTTAGGTTTATAGAAAAACTGGAGCAGAAAGCACAGAGTTCCTATATACCCCCTCACACTCTTCCCCTCACCCCCCCGTTTCCCTATTTTTATTTTTTGCTATTTCTTACAGGAAGGATCCCCTATTTTTAACATTTTGCATTAGTGTGGCACATTTGTTAACAACTGATAAGCCAATATTGACACAGTATTGTTGACTAAAGTCCATAGTTTACGTTACAGTTTATTCTTTGTGCTGTTCATCCTGTGGGTTTTGACAAATATACAATGTCATACTTTCACCATTTCACGATCATACAGATAATGGACCGTTTCATTGTCCCCCACATCCCCTGTTAGCCTCCTGTTCATCCCTCCCCACCCCCAAACCCTTGGCAACCATTGGTCTTCTTGCCTTAAGTTTTGCCTTTTTCCCTTAGTTTTGCCTTTTCCAGGATGATATGTACAGTAGTCCCCTCCACCCATTATCTGCAGTCTCACTTCCCCATACCGTTCTCCACAGTTTCACTTACCCACAGTCACTGTCTGAAAGCAGATGAGTTCAGTACAGTAAGATATTTTGAAGGAGAGATAGTTATACACTCGCATAACTTTTATTACAGTTTATTTTGTAATTATTATATCTTACTATCAGTTATTGTTAATCTTTTACTGTGCCTATTTTATAAATTAAACTTTATCAAAAGTATATATGTATAGGAAGAAACAGAATATGTAGCATTCACTACTACCTGCAGTTTTAGGCATCCACTCAGGGCCTTGGAACATAAAATCCCATAGATAACGGGAGACTACTGTAGCTGGAATCATACAGTATGCATTCATTTCAGATGAACTTCTTTCACCTAGCAGTATGCGTTTAAGGTTCTTTAATATCTTGATAGCTCATTGTTTTATCAGTGAACATTATTCCATTATCTGAATGCACTACAGTTTGTGTCTTCATTCACATAAAGAAGGACTTCTTGGTTGTTTCCAAGTTTTGGCAATTATGAATAAAGCTGTTATAAACATTTGTGTGCAAATTTTTGAGTGGACATGAGTTTTCAACTCATTTGGGTAGATACCAAGGAGCATGATTGTTGAATACTGCAAGAATAGGTTTAGTTTTGTAAGAAACTGCCAAACTGTCTTCCAGAGCCGCTCTACCATTTCACAGTCTTGTCAACAATGAGTAAGAGTTCCTGTTGCTCCACATCCTCACCAACGCTTGGTATTTTTATTGTTCTGGATTTTAGCCATTCTGGCATACGTGTGGAGCTATCTCACTGCTGTCTTAATTTGCAGTTCTCTAATGACATTTGGTGTGGAACATCTTTTCATATGCTTATTTGCTCTCTGTATATCTTTGGTAAGGTGTCAGTTCAGATATTTTGCCCATTTTTAAATTGGGTTGTTTTCGTATTGTGTTTGAAGAGTTCTTTGTATGTCTTGGGTACCAGTTCTTTATCAGATGTGTGTTTTGCCAATATTTTCAGCCAGTCTCTGGCTTACCTTTTCATTCTCTTTAAGTTCTCTTTTGACAAACATCTCGTAACACCCAACGATTTCAAGAATCAATTTGGAAAAGTTTTTAATTAAAGAAAAAATGTAAAAAGTTGTGAAACTTGTTGCTTGGAGATATGCCATTTTTAGGATATTTCCTTTAAAGCTTTCCTGATTGTCGGACTGCGGTATGTCCGTTTACCTTACCAGAAACAGAAATGCAGTTTGTCAGGGGAAATTTTAAGAAGAGGGTAAGCTACCATTGGTTTGTTACTCTAGGAAAAGTAAAATCACATTTTGGGGATGATATCATACTGAATATTATACACAAACTAAATGCTTTTGAGTCAGAGATGATTTAACCACTCACAAAGAACTGTAAGACTAAAATCTCAGTCTTTTCTGATTAGGTAAATTATCCATTAGTTTAGAATACCTCTGTCTACTTTTTTTTAAAAAAATGACTCAGTTCTTGACTCATAGTGTAGCATGTAACCACACCCAATGATAGTAAGATACCTAGATTTGATTACTTAATGAACAACATGTCTTTGGAACCATAATAAACAATTTCTCCAAAATTTCCAGTCTGATTGATTGTTGAGATTTAGTCATATGATAAACATTATTACCTGCAGGTACATGCAGATATCAACAAGTAGAATTAGTTGACTTGGAAAGTTGAATAATATACTAGAAAAAATATCATCTGGGTTAGAAGAATCAAGAAACTTTTAGATTTGGGAGAGAAGGGATCCAGTCCAGGTCTGGAAAATAAGTTTCATGTCATGTCCCACCTCCATCCATCGGCAGCATCTTTCTCATCATGATGTGTAGAAGGCTGCTGATGCCCGATCTGGGTGCTGTGGGAGAGAGTGCCTCAATCCATTCGTGGTTTGCAAAAGGAAGCCCAGTAAGAGCCTCAAGCCCACAAACGTCTTGCCCAGTAGAATCTTACATCCCCACTCAAGGATGAGAAAATGGAGACCCAAATAACTGAAAAGCCTTTTCCAGAGTCACCCAGCTGGCTGGTGGCCGTGCTTATGTTTAGCAGGTCAGAATTTCATTGCTTCCATCCCATGATATAACCATCTACAGCTGATATCAAACAACTGGTCTCAGCTCTAAGGGCTAGGAAAAAAAAAAATCTCCAGTGTGGACTCATATGTCATTGTCTTTAAAACTAGTGTTTAAAATATGTTTAAAATATTCAGTAAGAAAAGGTCTGGTCTGTTTAGGAGAAAGGTGGGACTCATTAATAGAAATCAAATTGCGAGGAACCAGAAAAGTGAGAGGCAGGTAGTATTAACAGTCTGTGCTCGAGCTAACCCATGTCTCTTGTTAGGCAAAGGAAAGAACACAGCAGCCAGAAAGTGGCGAATTGTAACTATGACCAGGGCAGCCTGCAGCATATTCAGAAATGATTCCTCCGTTGAGAACTGGCTGCGGTCTCTTGGGTCAGAGAATATAGGAGACATAGGGTCCTATGAAGCCTTGTGGAGAAAAGTTTTTGTGTTTGCATTTGTTTTGGTTTTTGTTTACTCATTGAGAAAGTATTTGGCCAGACACTGATATGTATATTTTTCTATGTAGGAAAAAAAAAAAAAAAAAAGGTCAAGCTAAAGCGATTAGGTAGTAAGTAGGCATTTGATATCTAAAGAGTGGGACATGTTGGCGCAAGCCTGTAATCCCAGCACTTTGGGAGGCCGAGGCGGGCGGATCACTAGGTCAGGAGATCGAAACCATCCTGGCTAACACGGTGAAACCCCGTCTCTACTAAAAATACAAAAAATTAGCCGGGCGTGGTGGCGGGCGCCTGTAATCCCAGCTACTTGGAGGCTGAGGCGGGAGAATGGCGTGAACCCGGGAGGCGGAGCTTGCAGTGAGCCGAGATTGCGCCACTGCACTCCAGTCTGGGCGACAAGCGAGACTCCGTCACAAAAAAAAAAAAAAAAAAAGAAAGAGTGGGACATGTTAATTATAAAGCTGCTTATTGGTGCCACCAGGAGTTGAATATGTGCTCCTATATAAAACATGCATAATAATCTGCTCTACTTTAGTTATTCTACCGTTTGTCAGCCACCAGGCTATAATAATGGCTGACATCTATGGAATGCTTAATAAATATGCCACCACTAGACCACGTTTGAATACATTATTTGATTTTAGTGTCGTTCATCCCAAAGAAGCAAGTGGTGTCATACCCATTTTACATAGCTGCAAGGGACATCCTGAAGATTCAAGCCCAGGTTTACCTGATTCTAAAATCACTTCCCAGATCATCACATAAGACTGCCTCTCTCATCCAACTGCTTTGAACCTCTGTTCTTATCTGTGAACAGCAGATCATACCAATAGAAGCATCAGAAGAACCCATTTTTGTGAAAACTTTATAATTTGTGAAGGATTATTCAGAACTAATATGCTTTTATTTACAAATAAATGATTTAAACCAGCAAGCAGGGGCTTCATTGTCGTAATATTTATTCATAGCCGATGAGCAATGTTACGTAGTTTTGCTAACAAGTAATTTATTTTCATAATACTTTATGGAACTGTTTTTTCCAAATACATCATTGATTATTTAGCTAGCTATGATTTAGGCCTACTTTTCTATCATACATTTGCCTTTTCTCCTGAATAGTCATGCTTGAGGGGACTGAGTAATTGCTTTCAGCATAATTACAGCTGCACAGTAACACAACACATGAGTCACAGGTCTTTTTAATGCTTATTATTTTGGCATAGACATAGTTGATCAGTTTTCATATTTCTCATTGGTATTACATTAAATCTTAAAGACAAATATGCTTAATGTATTTGATGTAAAATGTTAGTAGTGCACTAATAAAAAACTGGTTTAGTTTATTTGTTGCCAGTTAATTCATCACAGACTTCATGACTATGTTTAAAGGCCTTTGAACGATTAGATGAAAAAATGATACGTCACAATAAATTAAGCTGAGGAATTTTTTTTCCAAATGACTGCCTTTTTCTCCAGATGCCTGCTTGATGGTCAGAAATATAACTCATGTATCTCTATTTTGTGTTTATATATGATAACTCAAGTATTCTTTAAACTTAATATTTTGTTATGTTTAATAAGGATTTGCTCTAAAAAAGGTGAGAAAAACTCTGTACAAACTGAAATTGGTGACAAAAGAAAAACAAAACAAAAATAATGAAATTTGTTTAATGGAATTTAGAAAGTGGTCCTTAGAATTTTTAAGTAAGGATTTGGAATAGAAAGTTTCAAGTGAGAGTCTGCCTAAGACAAGGAGCAGGGTCAATTCTTCACAGGCTCAGAAGTTTATCTCATAGAGCTGTGGTCCCCCACCTTTTTGGCACCAGGGACCAGTTTCATGGAAGACCCTCTTTTTCCATGGACTGGGGTGGAGGATGGTTTTGGGATGAAACTGATCCACTTCCGATTCTCGTAAGGTGCACACAACCTAGATCCCTTGCATGCACAGTTCACGGTAGGGTTCGCACTCCTATGAGAATCAAATTCTGCCACTGATCTGACAGGACGCAGAGCTCGGGTGGTAATGCTTGCTCGCCTGCCACCCACCTCTTGCTGTGCAGCCCTGTTCCTAACAGACCGTGGACCAGTACCCATCCACGGCCCAGGGGTTGAGGACTCCAAATCTAGATAATTGAGTTAGGGCACTCTGCAATATGGCTTTTGTTGGTTTGTTTTATACTGTTTCACTCTCAGGATTTTTATATTTCACATATTTAGGCTTCCAAGCATTACATTATTTTCCCCAGTTGCTTCTATTTAGAAATCAGCCACTGGTCACCTGTACGTACTAAGTAGCACTGTTGATACTTTGCTTTTGTTTGTTTAATCATAGGGGTGGGCTTTTGTAGATTGAAGCCTCCCCTCTGCCTCCCAACCCCCATTTTTTAGCCTTTTTTGCACTTAACAGGAAATGGCAAAGTGACCACACTTGTTGGTCACTCCCTAAAGTTACACCAAGCAATGTTTTAAATATTACCTGGTTTTATCTCTGATGTTTGGGAGAACTTTCTTTTTGTTCTATTGACTTGCTTTGCTTTTCTGTTTCCTGTAGAAACGCTCCAGAGGACAAGTGCTGTTTGATAAAGTGTGTGAACACTTGAACTTGCTGGAGAAAGACTACTTTGGGCTTACGTATCGAGATGCTGAAAACCAGAAGGTGAGTGATCAAAAGCAATGCAAAATAAGATGGCTTGAACTGCTCATTACTGCCAGAAAGTGAACTGAGACTGAATGGGTGGATCACTTTCTCCACCTCCCTTCATACTCCCACACTTTCTACTTTGAGTCTGTAAATGTTGTTAATCATCTATTCCTTGATGAAGGAAATCACTGACAGCTTCCTTTAATCTGGAATATTCTGGTAACAGTAAATGAACCCTTGTTTTTCATGCTTGAGTTATTTGTGGTTCCTGGAAGGCATTTTATGTGGTACCTTTTGCGGGGGGTGGCAGGTAATATATTTCAGTAGATTATTTGAACCAATGAAAATCATGCTCATACCCCAAAATTCTGTGAATATATTATGATTGTAACTATTGCTGCTGCTCTATTTTTCATTCATCTTTTTATGCTTTCATATTGTTTCTTAAATCAGAATATGAGGGGGATTGTGTGCTTACCTGACACTTATCTAATGTGTTTAGTACACGTTTTATGTTTAATGCAGTATCTCTGTAGACTTTGTTCAGGGCTGTATCTCCTTAATCCACATAACTACCTGAGAAATACAGAAAAGGAAATCGTTTCTGTTGCATTCACACTGGAAGCTGAGTCATAAATTTTGCTCATAGTTGTTACTAGTTTTGGTGTTGTGCCATAAATCATCCTTAATACCTCCCGAATTCTCCAGACAATGGCTAACTTCATTATTAAACATCTGATTTTACCAATGAGGAAAATCAGAAATCACAAGCAGCTGTTGATTTGTTAGGGAAGCTTCCTAGGGGGATACCTGAGGATCTTTCATTGCAGAAGTCTCTAATGTGGAACTGAATGGCTGGGACATCAGTGTATCCAATTACATATAGTTTTAATTTATCCTAGTAACTTGTTTGAACATAGAATCTTCTGCCTTTTTCCCTCTGTTTCTGTGCTAGCTTGAATCCCTGAAGGCAATGGTTATAAAAGAAAAAAACTTTTGTCGGGCCCAAACTGCATACATGTGCATTTTCTCATTAGACCAATGCCTGGGCCTTTGGAGGGCTTGGCAGAGGGGCACCAGATGTGGGGCAAGGACCACAGTGAGGGAAGCCTTCCAATGACCACTGACTTCTCACTGTGTTCAGGGAGAGTCTGTACCTAATCAACATTAAGTCATTTTTATTCTCCTCTGATGCAAATTCAAAATGTCCTTTCCTTTTCAGAATTGGTTGGACCCTGCTAAGGAAATAAAAAAACAGGTTCGAAGTAAGTTCTTTTGGATTATTTTTTGTGGAAATGTGAAGTTTTTCAGAGAGCAAGTTGTCTGAATTTGTAGCCCATACCTAAGTGGCTAGCGTGAATACCAACTTTTCTTGTGTCAAATTTGATCTGGCAATTCCGATAGTATTCATTTTGTAGTTGTCACAACTTGGGAGTCAAAGGGACCGCGACGCTTGGCCTGTTTCTCTGCCTGTGAATAGATGTCAAGTGTGTGATTTAATCAACTGATGTTAGAATTGGCAATTAACCATTTAAAAGTTCCAAACTGCATTATTAATATTCCAACAGTCACAAAAGTATGAAAGGCCAGATAAAAGTCATAATCATTTCATAGCTTTGAAAAGGAATAACAAGTCAAACTGAAGGTTACTGTCTGGTAACAACCTCTTTTCCTAGTCCCCTGAAGGCAATTTGAAAAATACGTATTTTAATGGACCAAATAATTGCATGAGCAAGTGACAAATTTAAAATACAAGTAGCTAATAAGTATTAAACAAGTTGCTAAATTTTACTAATGATTAAATGCGAATTAAAATGACACATCATTTTTCACCTATTCAGATGACCAAAGAATTAGGGTTTAATAATAAACTATAGCACTTATTTACTCAAGAATAAGTTGGTTCAATCATTTCAGAGGGCAATTTGTCAATATTTATTAAAATTTAAGCTGTACTTACTCTTTGACCCTTAATTTCACTTGTGGAAATTTATTCAGCATATGTATTAACGAGGAAAATGTGCATGTGTATAGCAAATGAAGGTTCACTATCTTACTATTTACGGTAGGAGAAAACTAAAAGCACCTTAATTATCCACGTATAAAGAAATTATTAAGTCAATCATGGACTAGCCATATAAATACGTATAGTTCTCCTTAGTGAAAATCAGTTTGCAGAATATTTTCTATAGCACAATCACATTTGTTTTTAAAAAATTATATCTGTATAGATGTATGGAAAACTTTTGGAAGGCAGGAAGATTTTATTGGTAATTACTCCAGACGTATATCATCCAATGTAGGGGTTGAGAAGGAGGAGTTTTTAAAATTTTTTACCCTTTGCTATAGCTCTTACTTTTGCTGCAAACATGGATACTAACTTAAAATAACTAAATTTTTATTCATATTTTTGTCAGCGAAGTCTGAATTCTTCCAAACAACTAATTCTAGTTAAAGAATACATTTAAGAGCAGTTTATTAATAAGAACATCATTCCCATTTCAATAAGTAAAAGTTTTCAACAGTTTACTATTAAAAGAGCAAGCAAATACTTCTTAGTGCCTTTGAAAGTCCTGAGCTATCGAAATAATACCCCAAGTATTAATAAAACATAGTTAGTAGTGAGCAGTTTGGAAATGGTTCAATACTAGATAATATCCCAGAAAGACAAAAGTATAACCATACTTCCAGATATAAGAAAGTCGACTGATTATGTATACAATTAAGACATATTTACCGTATGTTTGAGGGAAATTTGATATATCCACTAAGCAGAAACTTGATAACAAATTAGGTTAATAGAAACAGTTAATTGAGATGGAAACCAGAGATAGCTGTAGTTGTGATAAATAGATGAAAACACTACTTATTTTTTGTTCTGAGGAATCCTAAGAAAAAAATTAAGATAAATATTTTTCTAAGGAGTATTAAAGAGTTATTAAAGTAGACATGCTGAATATATATCATAACATTTTGTGTGCATGAAGTTCTCTTATTCATCTAATTAATGGAATACTGAGCTGATTAATAATTGCAAAGCACTTTGAAAATATATAAAATGTTCAAGGATAAGTCATAATATCATGACAGGAGAAAGGCTGTATAAACTAATTTTCTTTTTTATTATTAACTTCCCATTTATACTGTCTTCTACCATCCTTTCAAAGAGAAGAAAGCTAAAGGGACAAGATAATCAAAACAAGAGTTTTAACGGATTTTTTTACCATGCAGATTAGGCAGTGTATATGACTCTGCCATAAAGAAAACTGACAGTCTTGCAGATAAAAGAGACAAGGAAAATTGGAATTTCTTTAAAAATGGAATTCCATATTTTTACCTGTATTCTTTGTTGTTTCCCATCCACTAAAATGCCCTCTTGCCACAAAATTTTACATTCAACCAAGGCAGAGAAGTATTACCTTAGCTAATGTAATTATTGTACCATCATCTCTACTTCTGAAATATAAATGATAAAAGGATGTTTCCATGCTTTTTATGCTGTGGGCTTAACAGTATCCCTTTAGAATGAGATCTCTAAGAAAATGGAAACGAAGCTAACAAATATCTTAAGTCCAAATTTATGATAAATAGAAAATTCTAAAACTTCATGCCTATAATCCCAGTTCTTTGGGAGGCCAAGACGGGAGGATCACTTGAGGCCAGAAGTTCAAGACAAGCCTAGGCAACGTAGTGAGACCCTGTCTCTATTTTTTTAAAAAATTGTTTTAATTAGCTGAGCGCAGGGACACATGCCTGTAATTAGTTAGTCCTGGCTACTGGGGAAGCTGAGGGGGTTGGATTACTTGAGCCCAGGAGTTCAAGGGTGCAGTGGGCTGTGATTGTGCCCCTGCACTCCAGTCTGGGTGTCAGAGTGAGACCCTGCTTCTAAGAAACAGAAAATTTTGAAACTGAAGAGTTCTTATGAAAAAAAATTCTTATTCCAGTCATCTTTTATGCATGCTGGATCTTATAATGTCTAAATAGACTATATTTTGTGATATTTAAGTATGTTTATGATACAGTAATTTTATAACATAGAGCATATATCATACTTTTATGATAAAAATACAGTATGTTAGAAATTTTAAGATTTGTCTGACATAAAAGACTAACATTAGAAATTTTTCTTAAGAATGAACTATCATCAGTGTTACAATTTTTATTTATCATAAATTTGTAACTTAAAATTCCACATCAGCATTATAGAAATATTCATTTTAATGTGTTCAAGCTGTTTTGTTTCCTCTTTCTAACTAGGGCCCTCATTAGAGCAGATATAGAGTTGCAAACTTATTTATTGCATAAGCACTTCCTTCTCAGTGGATTTGTTTCTGTCACATTCTTTATGGGGATATGTATTTGAGCTTTAATCTGCCTCTCTCATTAATTTCCAGTTTTATGCCCCATTTAACTGGACTTTTTTTTTTTTCTTGATTAAGGTGTAGATTGTATTATAGTTTCTGTACACTTTCCCATTGTTTCAAAATACTGTCCTGAAAGATGTATTTTTTGTGTGTTATAACCTTAGGAAAGTGGATTCCTTAGTAGTAGCAGTGATTTTCAAAATGTGCTCCCAAAGACCATTTTTATTATTAGAACCATAAGGGAGCTTACTAAAGTCGTAAATTCCTAGGCCATATTCTAAATCTCTGGAATAAAAGTTCCTGGGATGGAGCCTGGGAATTGGCATTTTTAATGGGTACCTCAGGTATTTCTTTGGCTCACTATAGGTTGAAACTTGCTTTCCTAAAATGAGGATTTTGGCACTAAATGTCTTTTCTATTTTTGTTACTTATTAGTGTCTAACTTGGATATTTATTCTAAGATTGTGTAATTACATTGCTAAACTAATCATTGGACTCAGGGCCTGCATTGAAGTGAATAAAAATTATAAAAGAGCAATAAATGCATTTCCCGTAACTAATCCATTAGTTTTAATTCTACTTGCTTGGGGGAAAGCCAGCTCTCATTATGAACCTTACCACTGGCAAGCATTGAAGGGATCTATTTTAATAGGAAGTGAGTAGGAATCAATAAGAAAATACAACCAAATCAGACTATTTTTGGAAAAACAAAAGGACTTTTTTGAGAACAGTGGGAAAAACAATCACTAAAATGTTTTCGACTGACAGATGTATTTGAATGGTTTAAAAATGATATTAGGTTCCCAATAATGCCTGGTCGTATGCTAAATCCTTTATAGGGCACCTCTATAGGGCATCAGGTAGAGTTCCTGCCATGTAGAATCCTAAATGTGATGTCAATGATAGTGTTAAGAATTAACTATAAGTAATACATGGATCTATGCCATTTATGACAGAATGTAAGAAACTGATGAAGCCAAATATTGCCTCAGATGAAAGAGAACAATGCAGAGAAAAGATCTAGGAAATACAGTACTGTACCTTCTTTTGAATGTTTGGCAAGGGCTCATGGAGCAATGAAGTTCCCAGAAGTCATTTAATGGAGAGACAGGGAGATTTGGAAGTCTTAGGAGAGTATTGGAAGCATAAGGGGTGGAATGTGAAGTCACAGAATCCTAGAGTAAGGGCAAGTCAGTGGCCACTGGGTGAGGCATGGATGAAAGACCTCCAGGGTGGAAGCCTGGGGGATTGGGAGGAGTTTTTCAGTAAACCATTCAAAATACAAGCAGGACCTAGGCTATGGCACTTTTAGTGTACTTCTTGCGTAGAGGGAACAAATATAAACAACACCACAGAGAAGGGATACCCAGACTTTGGTAAGTTACTGCATTTACAGGCCAGAAGAACAGAGTGACTACAAGTTAAAGTAATGATCCCATAGTAAATGTAGAAAAAAAGAAAAGGGTATTTTCCATGTTTATATTGATAAACCATATACAATTAGAGATAGTATTAATGAGATGTGGAGCTTAGTTAAGGCTTCATAATGTTTCAAGGATATGTGTTGGCAATACAGAGAGTAGACGCTTGTGAGCTGACTTCTGGTTGACCCTTTTCAGTGCTGGAGAGGCCTTGCGTAGAGGCCACAGGATAAAGATCACAAAGTGTAAAGAGGATCCGGCTAAGTGTCAGGCTGTGGAGGTGCAGGTGCAAAATTTGGCAATGTGCAGAAAATTCATTCAAGTACCTATTTCATCAAAAATTTCCCTGAGCAAGAAAATAATTTTCAACAGCCCACAGAGCAGCCCACTTACTAGAACACTGTTCACTGCAACAAACCTTTCCCATAAAACAAACGTATGTTGAATAGTCCCTTGACGTTTATTATAATTGGATTTGACCTGTAATAACAAAGCAGAAAGGACAAAGAAAATGGGAATTACGTTTGTAATGTTGGTCTGTGAGCTATCCAGACATTCGCAGCAGTAAATCCAGCCACTCCCAGACTTATCTGATTGAAGACGATTCGTATCATTCACGTTTTTTCCTTCTTCCAAGTGCTTATCTTTGATTCTGAAAAAGGTAGGAAGTTTGATCAGTTTCCTTACTAGTTAAAAGTTCCAATAAAGGATTTGATTGGGGAGAAGTTTAGAAATTAGACGAGGTTTCAGACTTATCTGTAGATTTCATATCACCGAGCTTTCCCAGTTTCCCATTAATGGTCAAAAGTTGCCTGGGTGTTAATGCTTGGAGTTAAGGCAGTTCTGGCCATCAATTAGAGTCGTAAGATTTTCTCGAGGTTTTACTCTAATTTTTTTCCATCGTTGCAGGTGGTGCTTGGCACTTTTCATTTAATGTGAAATTTTACCCACCAGACCCTGCCCAGCTATCTGAAGATATCACCAGGTATTTGAAAGGCTATGCAAAAGACAAGCGTCCTGGGAGAGTTGTGCTTCTCTTCAATGCTCCGGAAAGGAGTATGCTTACATCTGGTAGCCTTACAATCGTCCACGCTCAAATGGCAAACAAAAGGCAAATGAACAAGAGCAAACATCTGATGAAAAGATTTGCCAGATCCTGTCTTTTCACAGTTGAATCTTTTGTGCCAGGATGATATTCCCTGTGCTTGACCCTGGTGGGAAAACATGCAGAATTGAGATACTGTCATCCACCCACCATAGTGAAATTGGATGGGATTCAGCCTTATATGATATAGCAGCTCTTAGTTTTTCTGCTTTAATACTTAGAGTAAAAATGTCCTTGGATCTTTGTGGTTTTTATATAACCAACACATACACACACACATAAATTTAAGTGTTTACTTTCTATGTCTTGTGTATACAAGGAAAATGATTAATTTCTTTTCTAGAAAGAAGATATTAAGAAATCAAAACATAAAAATATTTCAGTTTGGTAACAGCTTTGAGTGTGAAAGGGGATCTCATTATAAAGCTGTACTGGATGTCTTAGTCTGGGCTGCTATAACAAAATACTATAAAGTGGGTGGTTGATCAACAATAGAAACTTATTTCTTACCGTTCTGGAGACTGGAAGTTTGAGATCAGGGTGCCCACAGGTCAGGTCCTGGTGAGGATCCGCTTCTGGGTTGCAGGATGCTGACTTCTCACTGTGTCCTCCTGTGTTGAAAGGGTGAGGAGGGTCTCTCTCCAGTCTTTTTTATAAAGGCACTAATCCCATTCATGAGGGCTCCACCCTAATCACTTCCCAGAGACCCCCACCTTATGATCCCATCACCTTGAGGGTAGATTCGAACATACGGATTTGGAGGGGAGGGGACACAGACACTCAGTTCATTGTTCCTCGTGTGCTCTGACCTTCTAGGCTTCTCTGCGTTCACCTTAGAACCCCTACTCTCTTGCTCAGCTCAGTAGTAACTTTATGACCAGTCAAAGCAGTTTTGTGCAGTGTGTGCAGAATTTTCTGTGTAAGCTTTGCATTCTTTTTGGAGGGCTTTACAGAAAAGGGAAATTACTCAAAACAACTGCAATCACTTGCTACAGTTAAAAATAATTTCACCAGACATATTAAGAGAAGGGTAAAAATTAGTTCCAGAGGATTTCTTATATTTGCAATAAATCAGAGAAAATTTATAATTTCTTACTTAAAGATACTTTTTAGTTGCTGTTGAAGAACTGTTTTATTTTGGCTAATTTGTGGTTATAGAGCCCATATATACCTGGATTTGAAAATGTGTGCATGGGGGGCCGGGTGTGGTGGCTCACACCTGTAATCCCAGCACCATCCTGGCTAACACGGTGAAACCCCGTCTCCACTAAAAATACAAAACATTAGCCGGGCATGGTGACGGGTGCCTGAATTCTCAGCTACTCGGGAGGCTGAGGCAGGAGAATGGCTTGAACCCAGGAGGCGGAGGTTGCAGTGAGCCGAGATCGCACCACTGCACTCCAGCCTGGGTGACAGGGCGAGACTCCCATCTCCAAAAAGAAGAAAACAGAGAGAGAAAATAGTGCATGGTTTCTTTCTATTGACTCATATAATACTTGTAGAGCCTGTTAAATGTTTAAGGATTTTTCTGTCATAATTACATGGATTTATGTCACCAGCCTAAAATCATATTTAGAGGGGACCTTCAGACTTTATCATAGGCCTCTGCTTCCATAGATGAACAGTTCATTTCTTATACACAAGGTACCAGGTGTGCTTTGTTCTGTCCATATGTGAGGCTGTGCTTGGGATTATTAAAACTCATCAATGTTAACACTCACCTTGAGGTCTTTGGCAGTTAGTAATTTATCTGTAAGTCTTAAAAGCAAAAAAGAGAGAAGACAAATCAACATATTTTTATGTAGGTCATATTTTTATGATATGGCAAAATTATATGAAAAATGTTAATTTCTCCAGTTTAAAACTGTTTATGGTGACAAGATTCTCGAATTTTAAGGTAGGAAATCTTTATATCTTAGATAGATTTTAAGAAGCTATCTAAATTTTAAAAATGAGAACTGAAAACAGGAGGAATTGTGTTATTATAAAGAGGCTACCTCATTAAGAATGCAGGAAATTGAGAGTGAAGTTTATAATAACTTAGCTGTTGAGTTACCTGCGATCTCTTTTGTTCATATAGTAAGACCGGCCACCTTAATATCAAAATACTTCCATAAGGCTAATTGGGGCCTAATAATCACACAGTTATATCACTTAACAATGGGGTACACATGCTGAGAAAGGCATCTTTAGATGATTTTGTTGTTGTGTCAACATCCTAGACACAAAGCTTGCACAAAGCTAACTGGTCGAGCCTACTATTCATCTGGGCTCTCTGATAAAGCCCATTGCTCCTAGTCCAGAAACCTGTACAGCATGTGACTGTACTGAATACTGTGGGAAATGATAACACAATGGTAAGTATTTGTATATCTAAACATAGAAAACATACAAGAAAAATACAATATAAAAGATTTTTTTTAATGGTACACCTGTATAGGCCACTTACCATGAATGGAGCGTGCAGGACTGGAAGTTGCTCTGAGTGAGTGTGTGAGTAAGTGATGAGTGAATGGGAAGGCCCAGGACATTACTGTACACTGCTGTGGGCTTTATAAGCACTGTATACTTAGGCCACGTTAAATTTAGTTTTAAAAATTTCTTTCTTCAATAATAAATTAACCTTAGCTTACTGTATTTTTTTTACTTTTTAAACTTTTTAATTGACTTTTGTAGTAATACTTAGCTTCAAACACACATTGTACAGCCACGCAAAAATATTTTCTTTATATCCTTATTCTGTGAGTTTTTTTCGATTTTTAAAATTTGTAATTTGTTTTTACTTTTAAAACTCTTTTGTTAAAAACTTAAGACATAAACACATATATTATTAGCCTAGGCCTACACAGGGTCAAGATCATCAGTATCACTGTCTCCACCTGCACATCCTGTCCCACTGGAAGGTCTTCAGGGACAATAACACACATGAGGCCGTCATCTCCTAGGATAACAATGCCTTCTTCTGATACATCCTGAAGCACCTGGCAGAGGCTGTTTTACAGTTAACTGTATTTTTACAGGTAGAAAGAGTACACTGTAAAATAATGATAAAAAGTATAGCATAGTGAATACATAAACTAGTAACATAGTCACTTGTTGTCCTTATCAAGTATTAAGGTCTGCACGTGATTTTATGTGCTACTCTTTTATATGAGTACGTTTGTTTACACCAGCACCACCACAAATGCGTGAGTAATGTGTTACGCTATGACATTAAGATAGCTATGACATCACTAAGCAATAGGAATTTTTTAGCCCCATTATAGTCTCATAGGACCCCCATCATATATGTGATCCATCATTGACTGCAGCATCATTTTGTGGCACATAACTGTATTTAAGAGCATTTTTACATTATAATTCCCCCACCCAAGGATTTCAGAAAATGTGTTGGGGACTGTTCATTTGACTTTAAAAGTTATTTTATTTTATTTTTTTGAGACGGAGTCTCACTCTGTCGCCCAGGCTGGAGTGCAGTGGCCGGATCTCAGCTCACTGCAAGCTCCGCCTCCCAGGTTCACGCCATTCTCCTGCCTCAGCCTCCCGGAGTAGCTGGGACTACAGGCGCCCGCCACCTCGCCCGGCTAGTTTTTTGTATTTTCTTTTTAGTAGAAACGGGGTTTCACCGTGTTAGCCAGGATGGTCTCGATCTCCTGACCTCGTGATCCACCCGTCTCGGCCTCCCAAAGTGCTGGGATTACAGGCTTGAGCCACCGCGCCCGGCCTCTAAAAGTTATTTTAAAAGATCTTAGAAGAATATGTCTTTAAGCTTCTTTTAGACTGTGCTTTATTAATAAAACCCTATTATGTATGTTGCCTTGCTTCTAAATGCCTTTAAATACTGTCTTTTGTAACCAAGTATTTTTCCCTACGCATCTAGAAGAAATGCGTATGAAATAAATATCAAAATATATAGATGCTAGAAAATTTATCCTAGAGAGGTTGTTCTACAGGGAGAACTTAATTTACCCACAATTTTTACCAAGTGACCTGCTTTTCCTGTACCCTCATGCTGGCCTTCGTTGTCTTGTGCTTTTGATTCCTGGAAGGTACTACCTCTGCTTGCAGTTGCGAGACGACATCGTGTCCGGAAGGCTGCCCTGCTCCTTCGTTACTCTGGCCTTGCTGGGCTCCTACACTGTCCAGTCAGAGCTCGGAGACTATGACGCGGATGAATGTGGGAGCGATTACATTAGCGAGTTCCGCTTTGCACCAAACCACACTAAAGAACTGGAAGACAAAGTGATCGAGCTGCACAAGAGCCACAGGTTAGCGGCAGAAGCCCTGAGCGCGTTCATTTAAGTCGTGCCTTGATGGGAGAGTGTTCCGCATACAACCCGCCTCTTCCCAGTACTGGTTTCGTCCGTTAATGGCGAGAGTTGAGCGTAGTGTGGGTCCATGCACGGTGAAATTCTAAGATGGGTAAGCTCTCACTCAGAGCATCCAGGTGTTCATTTGTAGTGCTTTCTTGCAAAGCCCTTTTTCTTCTTCTTCTTTTCTCATGTGTCTGCTGGTGCCTCCATAGGACTTCTTCTTATGAGTAGCATGGAGCTAAGTGGGAAGTATTGCAGCCTACCAGGGAAGGGAAAAGCATCGTTGTAACGTATTTTTCTTCTCATCAGAGGAATGACGCCAGCAGAAGCAGAGATGCATTTCTTGGAAAATGCCAAAAAATTGTCCATGTATGGAGTAGATTTACATCATGCTAAGGTATGCATTAAACCCCAAACTTTCTGTATATTGTTATTTAACTCGATGTTGTTATCACTGTAAACTGGTGACTTTTACTTCAGTTAATGTAAATGAAACCTTTGAGAATTCAAATCTCTGTTTGTCTTTTAAGCCTTACTCCACGGTACAACAAATGTAGCTTTCTGATATTTACTGAGGGGTTCACTCTTTGTGTCTCAAACTTGTATTACTCCTGGGCACAGCCTTCTGAAAGCCCGTGATAGGCAAAGCCTCTGATGGCCTTTTGATGCAGTTACAAACCTGCCTTGACCCTTAACAAGCTCTTAGTTCACCCTGCCTCTCCATCACAGTCTTATTTCCCACTCTGTGCTGTCACATGACCTTTGCTCCCATCAGACTCTGTTTCTATGCTTTCCCTGACTATGTCCATCTCTGGACTGTCCTCCTCTTTCCTGTCTGTCTGTCCAAACTTAGCCAATTGTCCGAGACTCAAGCGTCACACTTGTTAAGTGCCAGACACTGTCTGTGGCCCTACCTGGATACATACCAGGTAGTCAGTAAATTCATACTGAATTTAAGAAGTCTACCTCCAAAGTTTAGGTACTCTGACAAATAATCAGAACTCTGAAATAAGACTGTTGTTTTTTTTTTTTTTTTTGAGACGAAGTCTCGCTCTGTTGCCCAGGCTGGAGTGCTGTGGCCGGATCTCAGCTCACTGCAAGCTCCGCCTCCCGGGTTCACGCCATTCTCCTACCTCAGCCTCCCAAGTAGCTGGGACTACAGGCGCCCGCCACCTCACCCGGCTAGTTTTTTGTATTTTTTAGTAGAGACGGGGTTTCACCGTGTTAGCCAGGATGGTCTCGATCTCCTGACCTCGTGATCCGCCCATCTCGGCCTCCCAAAGTGCTGGGATTACAGGCTTGAGCCACCGCGCCCGGCCAAGACTGTTGTTTTAAAGTTCACCTAGGCTAAGGTTTGCTTCGTTGACTGGTGATCGATGAAATGTTAAAGGTTTATCTTGGGAACGGAGTCTGGGGAAGAAAGAATTTGGGTTGAGACTGTAGGAGGGTTACAATTGTGAGGATACACAAAGCAGCTTTGACTCCGTGTCATGCTTTTTCTGGAATCTCTGTACTTTTCAGTAGTGGTAGAATGAACATAAGACTACTAGTCTTTTTAAACAGCCCAGAATAAAAGTCCTGTGGAAATACAAGTAAGTTTTTATGAAAACTTTTATTAGCAAAACATATAAAATTTGTTAGGATCCTAGGTTTGAATTCAGATGCATTAGCAGGGTTAAAAGGTCATTGTTAAAGGTCAGAGGTTGTTTCTTCTGATTGGGTCCAACAGGATGACATTGTTCCTGTTTAGGGATGTGTGTTTGACTTTGATAGACAGGGTTAGTCACCAATTTCATGGTCTGAGACTCACACAGAACGTGCAGTTACAGGTTTCCAGGCCAACAAGTGTCTTACACAGTCAGGTTTAGGGCCTGGAAATGAAGAGAATTTCAGCTGGCTCTGTTCAAGCAAACACCTCAGCACCCCTGCGGACCCACTGCAGGGAGCTCTGTGGTCTGTAGGTTCTGTCCATACTGGAAGTTGGGCTGCACTTTGGTTAGCGTTTGGAGAGCAAACTAATCCACAGGGATTTGGGGAGGAGAATGGGGGCCCTGGAATCTATGCAGGTTTGATTGGTTTTGCTGTGGATCACTCTGCATGTCACGTAGAATGAGCTCTCCAAGGCGTGAGCGCTAGCAAAATCTCTGTGACTTGGCGGAGGCTCACACCAGGGATGTGCTGTTATGTTGAATGCCAAGCTCTTTGACATTTGCGTATAATTACAACAGCAGGTGTAGCTCTGTTTACTTGGCAGTTCATTATTACACTTTTTCACTTACTTTGCACTCAGATAACAAAGATGTTTTCTATTGTATACTAGGTACAAGGTAGAGTGAGAATTTCAAAATGAAAATAAGAACAGACGTTAAGATTTTTAAATTTCTCTTAGTGTTTCCCCCTAAGAGGCTAAAAGATAAGGAAACAAGAAGGAAATGAAGGGAGCCTGAGAATTTGAGTGAATCTGAAGCTTATTTTTGAGTTACATCACACACTTTGATTCTCTTACTGCCCAGAAATAAATAAATGAATAAATAAAAGATTAGGGTGTACATTTCAGGAAGTGCACCTCGGGATATATCAGTGTTTCTATCAGTAAATATAAAATCACTTACCATTGCTATAGCTACAGAATTAAAATAGATGGCTGCCTTTTCATTTAATAATGTGATTTGAAATTATGCCAGTTAAGAAAGAGAATTAAGGAAGTACAAATGTTGCGTTATAGGAATTTTTCTGAATATTAAGTATAACAGATAATTCAGTTGTAGATTCAATTTTCCCATGCCATCACACTTCATCATTTGAAGAAGGAAATTTACTGAAACAAATTGGAGCTAATTTCTGGTTATGAGTGAGATGCCTCGCTTCTGTTGATGGTATGAAAGAAGACCCTGAGCTTTACAATCCATTTAAACCTTCTGAGCTGGAATCCTGTATGAAGAATAAATATACATATTACACAAAGGTCCTATGTTTTGGAAAACCTATTCTAAATGTTTTGTTTTTTCTTTGTACATCTGTCTCTGCTTGTTTGTCATTTAATGTGCATCTTGATGGGCTTTGTCAGAGTCATTTATTTTATGTAAGATTCTGAAATGTAGATATAAGTCCATATAGGATATCCCACAGAGCAGGAGGTGCTGAAGGATGGCAGAGTTTGAACACTGATGTTGAATTAAAGAAATCGTATGCCCCTTTATTTTCATGATGACTGAGACTATTCGGGTCCATCCCAGTGCTCGTTGCTAAAGGGAGTGCACATGTATTTATTGATAGTGAAATGCACATGTCCTCAACAAATACTGTTGTCATGACTTTTAAAACCAAAGATTTCTCAGGCCTAGCAAGGTAGCTCACACCTGTAATCCTAGCACTCTGAGATGGGCAGATTGCTTGAGGTGAGGAGTTAGAGACCCAATTGAATAAATATGGCACAACCCTATCTCTACAAAAACAGAAAAATGAGTCGAGTGCGGTGGCACCTGCCTGTGGTTCCAGCTACTCAGGAGGCTGAGGGACGAGGATTGCTTGAGCCCCTAGAGGTGGAGGGTGCAGTAAGCCAAGATGGCACCACTACTCTCCATCCTGGGCAACAGAGGGAGACTCTCTCAAAAAAAAAAGAAAAAAAAAAAGATTTCTCAAACTAACCTCAATACTGTGGCCTGTGGCAGAAAATTTGAGATGAAAAGTATCATTTTTCTTGCCATGCAATTAATGAAATCGAGACTGACATCCAATTAAAAACTGCACTCGTTTCTGTCATTTTCATTTTTCATTCACTTTTCTTTCAACAAACATGTAATGGCTTTGTGCATGCAAGGTAGGCAGTGTGCTGGCCATGAGATTACAAAGACAAACAGAGCTCCTGCTCTCAACCAGCTTTTCTCTCCAGGATAAGGAAGACAAGTGATAGTTTATTTCAGTGCCATTTGCTAAGGGTGTACTAGAGATAACAGATTGATTTTGGGACGCAGAGAGGTGTTTTTTTGGAGGAGACAGGAAGAGGAGGCATCAGAGCCTTCTTCATCTTCCCCAAGAAGGGAGCTACTGTTTTCTTAAAATTCAAAGAAGTAACAAGCGATTAGGTTTTTATTAAAAGTTTTATTGTTACCTAATAATGGAAAAGGTTTCAAATGTCCTTTCCCTTGGTATGTTGAAGGTACACTTCCTAAAGTCCTGTTCTATAGTTACCAAAAAGAAAGTGAGTCAAAGAGAAGTGATTCTGGCAGTCCTTCCTCATTCCTGCACTCTGCCAATGGAGTAAGGTGGTCACCTCTGAGTGGTGGTGCAGACAGATTGACTGGTTCTAAAGGATCAGTAATACCAGCTGCGTGTCAGCATCAGGTTATAGCTCTTTAAATCACTCTTTCAAATTAAAGTCCTAGATAAATGGTGGGCAGTTTCCGGTCTTTGAGTTCTCCTCAAATTTTATTATATTGTAATATCCTGCCATCAAATATTTCCACTCCTGCAGAGTAATTCAATATGTCATGGAGTGATACGTTTCCAAAGTAAAATATTTCATTTTAAGCCAATTATGCTTTGTTGGCAAACTTACATTTCCCAGAGATGGACCAGTATATGTATTTCTGATTCTGGAAATTTCCATCTTCTGCCTTGCATTGACAGCAGATCTGGGCATAGCTTCCGAGGGGTGGTCAGCTCATGACCATTTCTGTCCCCTGATTCCGACAATCAGTGGGACCAGGGATGGACTCTGACCTCACATATAATCCTGCCTGCATCCTATCTTTTTCCTTCATTCCTGGCCACCACAGATGTTCATTTTACCGTGACTTAAATGGAATACAACATGGGGAAAGACTGTATGCGGTACATCTCCTAAGCTTGACACAGCATCTCTAATGACTGCCGGGCATCACACACCCCTAGGAAATCACCTAAACGTGAAAGGTGCAAGTAGCAAAGGAAGTTGCAGTTCTAGTGTGGTCTCACATTTGTTTCTTAAAAAAACTATACACATATTTTAAAAATATTTATATTTATATATGTGAGCCATATTGCTAAGTGTGATTACCACTGGGCCAGTGTGTTTGTGTGGAGGGAATGGTGGTTGTTGGGGAAAATTTACATTCTTATATTTTTTCATTCATTCATACTTAAAAAAATCCTGTTTCATATTTAAATTTTACTCTGACAATAATGGTATATAAAAAATATTTGGGCTCTTTTTAAAGGAACAGCAACCAAAACCCTCATAGGAAAAGTCAGGGTCCATCTTGTTGGCATATTTGTTGGTTAAGAGTCCCGCCTCGGCCGGGCGCGGTGGCTCGAGCCTGTAATCCCAGCACTTTGGGAGGCCGAGACGGGCGGATCACGAGGTCAGGAGATCGAGACCATCCTGGCTAACACGGTGAAACCCCGTCTCTACTAATAAATGCAAAAAAACTAGCCGGGCGAGGTGGCGGGCGCCTGTAGTCCCAGCTACTCGGGAGGCTGAGGCAGGAGAATGGCCTAAACCCGGGAGGCGGAGCTTGCAGTGAGCTGAGATCCGGCCACTACACTCCAGCCTGGGCGACAGAGCGAGACTCCGTCTCAAAAAAAAAAAAAAAAAAAAAAAGAGTGCCGCCTCTGGAACCAGGCTGTGTTCAACTGGGACTCTGTACCTATTTTCTCATCTGTAAAATGGGAATAATAATAGCAACCATCTCAATCACAGTGAAGATTAAAAGAGTGAATATATGTAAAGCAGAGCAGTGCCTGGCAATTGACAAGTGAGAACTATGGCTACTATTACGACTGTTATTAAGATACCTTCATGGGCTGGGCCCTCTTGGTGTGCAGTATTTACTTTATAAGTTTGAGACACCTGGAAGAGCAGATTTTACTCTAACAAACCTCTCCATAGTGATAAACATCTTCACCAAAAGGCTAGTGTTTAATAGTAATGTTTTAAAAATGGCCGCATCATTTTGCATATGTAAACCAGCCATTTATATTTCTGTTGTGGATGCTTACATATTATACCTAGCAGAAAATGGAAATAAGTTAGATATTGATCTGTTGTTTCTTGCTGTTTTTTCCAGGACTCAGAAGGGGTAGAAATTATGTTAGGAGTTTGTGCAAGTGGTCTGTTGATATATCGTGACCGGCTGCGAATAAACAGATTTGCCTGGCCCAAGGTTCTAAAGATTTCATACAAACGGAACAACTTTTACATTAAGATCCGGCCAGGAGAGGTAAGTATACCCACATTTGCATGTGCGTTGGGAGGAAAATCCCTGATAGCAAGCAAACATTTAAATTATCTGCTTATGAGTTCTGAGCATTGTGGGACACAGTGAATTACATCTAAGTGCCTGAGAAAATTTATTGTAGATTTGCCCAATAGACAGTAATAAATAAAATATTCTCTTCTTTTTTATATAGTTCCAATGTTTCCTACTGCATACATTAATTGAAGGGTTTTTAAAAACATATTTTAATATAAAATCCAGTTTCATGAATAATTTTGTGTATATTTCAAACAGTAATGGAGAAATCTCTTCCTCCACATCCTGTTGTCATTTCTCCATGCTCTTTCTATTTGTCCTGCAAATCGGATTGTACTTTAAAGTGAAAAGCTTAGAGGTCATGTACTTCAAGGTACAAGGAATATTAGAAAAAAGGACAGTGAGTGTGAATTATGTCAATGTTCTATAGCTCAATATATGCTTGTTTTTTTTATTAGTCAGAGAAGCTAATGAGAGAGTCAAAATTGTTAACTAGTCCTTACTCCTTGGACAACAGCCTCCATGATCAACTTATGTTTATATCTTGCTTAGTGGTTTGTACCTAATAGTAACACATATCTACTCTTATTTACTTAAGAGATAGTTAATAAATACCTCAAATTTCTAATTGGTGTGGTTAGTATAATGGAGGCAGTCAAAGCTCAAAGATTCTAGCATACTTATATCTCTGAATGTTTTCTGATATAATATAGAGTTATCTCTTATCTTCAAAATCTGTTTATCCACTGGAGTTTCTTGATGGAAAATGCAATTTTAAAAATCAGAATATCGGCTGGGCATGGTGGCTCATGCCTGTAATCCTAGCCCTTTGGGAGGCCAAGGGTGGGAGAATCACCTGGGCCCAAGGGTTGAAGACTGCAGTGAGCATGATTGTACCACTGTACCCCAGCCTGGGTGACTGAGTGAAGACCCTGTCTCAAAAACAACAAAAAATTGAAGTATAAAGCATGTAATGATGTTTAATATGAGTGTAACATCATACCCATCTATGATGACTGAAATAATCTGTAAGCTTTTCATGTAAATACCTAAAATTGTAGTGTTTCAAAAATATTTCCTAAAGATTATGTGTTAAACTTATAGCCAATAGATAGTCATTTGACTTCATTGAGCATTTGTTAGGTGAGCACCTATTTATTGTCAGGTATTAGAAATAGAAAGACAAATATGACCTTGTTCCTTGTTAAGGAATTTTCTATTTAGCAGAAAGACGGATTCATATACTTTGATTGGAACAGCATGATGCAAATGAGATGATATTCTGTAGACATGGAGTGAGCGTAGTATTGTAAGAGGCCAGAGGGGAGAGCTGGAGAAATGAATCAGCAGACACTAGTGAGTCATGGGAGGTTTTAAATCAGGATGTGACATAACTAGGTGAATATTTTGGAATGATAGATTTCTTAATGAAATTCAACTACTTAGAAATATGATGTGATAAGACCTAAACTAGGGCAGAGGCTCTGGGAATAGACTGGAGGGAACAAATTCGAGAGAGAGGTTTGAGAGGCAGAAGCAGCAGATCTTAGAGACAGGATGGAGGAAGGGATTAAAAGAGCAGGATAATCAGAGGTTTTCAGTGTGCTTGATTGAAGCCAATGGAGATGACATTAGGCAGGAGGGAAAAGGGGCAAATTTTCAGAAAAACAATTGAAATCCCTTTGGAACAGATTTTCAGGGAGTAATTCTTGCATAAGAAGGAGTTGAACAGAGTTATCAACTATACATTTTATTCAAGGCCTTAGACATGGAATAAATTACTCAAAGAGCAAGGCAAGTTAGAGAAAGAAAAGGCCCTAAAACTAGAACTCTGGGTAATACCACTATTTGAGAAAGGGTCAAGGAGATGAAGAAATGACAGCCAGAGAGATAAAAGAAGAAACGTAGGCTGATGGATGACCAGGAGATGAGTTGCAGAGGAAAGTGGTTAGCTAGTAGTACCGTATGTTACAGAAAGGGCACGCAGGATGTGGACTAACAAAAGTGTGTTGAACTTGACGGTCAGGCCCCATGATGACATTTCAGAGTTCAGAAAGGTGTGGGGAGCACCTGCCAAGGCTGTGTTGAGGCCAGGAGTGAGTAGCAGAGGCAGCAGGTAGTGGCTTCTGCTTCCTAAAGTTTAGCAGTGAGGCGCGAGATGGGGTTGTGATGCTGGCAGAAACAGGCTCAGAAAAAGCTGTTTTTTCTCTCCTCTTCTCTCTGTTTTTACGATCTTATTTACAGCCTGAGGAGAGTGAGAAGAAATTATTGGGAACACACAGGCTCTGAAGAAGTTGAAAGAAATTGATATAAAACACAGAGAAATAGATATTAATAAACTATTAATGCCTATTCGGGTAGTCTAGGAGCCTGCATCCTCCTTGCCTCCAGAGGTTGGCAGAGACTCTTCCCAGCTTCTTGCGGCAGAGTGCAAGCTGACTCTTCCATATAGCCCCTGGCATTGGCATAATATGTGCATATTAGTTGCAGGATGAATAAATGGATGATGGTTTAGTCACAGCTACACTGTATCTGTCTTGACTGGGTCCCTTGGACAGCAGTGATTTTTACAAACACCGCTGCGCATGAACATCCAGAGTGAATAAGAAGTTGGGAAAGGCAATTGCGGTTGAAGCAATTGTGATGTATTTCCCACTTCCCCTAATTATCCTCAGCAAACAAGAAATAGAGGTCAAACATGATTGTATCTCACATGCCATGCATGTGACCCCTCACCTCGGTTCTTTGCCACATAAATTATTTTTGCTATTGATTATAGCAGTAGTACTGGTTGTTTGCTCTTTGGGGAAGCCTTTACTGTTTAAGATGATTGCCCTCTGGTGGTCTGATGTGTACTTTCTGCACAATGTGAAAACCTGTGCATCTGCAGTAATAAAGTATATTATGCAGGAAATGAGATGAGTATTTCACCTCGAAAAATCAAATGGCTGTGTAAAGCATCATCTGAAATGTACATGCTAAAAGATATGAAAATATGTTCCCCCAATCTCTGATCTTACGTATGATATAGAGAGACGTTAGCATTTAACACGATAATCCATAGTGGAACACGCAAATAAAATCAACAGTCTCTGACACCAAGTTATCAACTACCTAAGAAATGTACATATTTCCTGACCAGATGTTAGGAGAAAAATGTCATTTCTAAGAATGCTGTAGACTATATCTGTAAACATTTGGTTCATTTCTGTTCCTTGCAGTTGAAGTCATTGTGTCATTGAGAAACCATGAAAATAAAATTTAAAAGTGGTATCAGGACAAATTGATTTCTGGAATAAATTAAAAAAAACCCTTTTGTGTTTAGTTTTCAGTAGTATCATAAGATACACACTTATTCAGAAGACATTTTACTGTATGCATAATGTGGCTATTTATACCTGCAGCATTTTAAAGACACATTTTCGAAATTAACAAATGAACGTGTATAGCATGAATTATGCATGTAGCAATTGATATAGTAAGTAAATTTTTTAAATTCTGGTGGCGTTATGATTTTATAAATTATTTACAGGGCTTCTGTTATTTATAATTTTAAACTTTACTCTTCAATGTATTTTTTTTTTTTATTTAGTTTGAACAATTTGAAAGCACCATTGGGTTTAAGCTGCCAAACCATCGAGCTGCCAAGCGTTTATGGAAAGTATGTGTTGAGCATCATACATTTTTCAGGTAGGAAGAGATTATTTTGTTTTTTTCCTAAGGAATAATTATCATCACTGATACTGAAAAAGATTGTCAATAAGAAAAATATGGAATTTTATTCTTTCTATTCCTTCAAGTTCATTGTCACCGTATTTCTTGATAACAAATCCTAAGAGAACTAGGAAAAGACTAAATTTGAAGGATTTTCCGTAATTTGTCATGTACTTACATGTACTTAACCCCTGCTTCTTTAGTATATTTAGTGTCTTTAAATTATTTTTAAGGTGTCCACTTCAAATATCCAATCTATTCCTTACTATTTCAATTCCTTACTATTTCAGTGATTTCTTAACTCCTGAATCCCTTTACCTACCTACGCATGGTATGAGACCCATCAAATTAGGCACCCAACAACAAATTATCACTCTTCTTCTTAACTAGTATCGAACTATTTAGTTGCTGTTTGGGCTTATAGAACCATAGACTGTCCACTTTGCGTGGAGTGTTAAAAGTTCATCTAGTATAGTACAACCCTCATTTGCATATCTCCTCTCTATAACATCCCTAGTTGATATATACTATGTGCATTTTTTAATGAAATCAGATTTGTTTAACTGCAACTTGTGTGTTACATGTTTAGCATGCAACACACATGGACCTCTCAGAGTAAAAAGTTTAAAAAGCACTCTCAATATTGTACTTAATAGTCTTTCTGCTGTTTTTCTTTATTCTCTTTAGACTGTTGTTACCAGAAGCACCTCCCAAGAAATTCTTAACCTTGGGTTCCAAGTTTCGTTATAGTGGCAGGACACAAGCGCAAACGAGAAGAGCCAGTGCATTGATAGACCGCCCAGCACCTTACTTTGAACGCTCCTCCAGCAAACGTTATACCATGTCTCGCAGCTTGGATGGAGGTAGGCATCACTTACCGGCCCTTAGTAGCCTAGTACCTACCCCAAAAAGAGTATGAAACTGTCATGAGCTTTCAGTACGCATAGATATTCCTGGATATTGTACGTTGAAAAGCATTTGTTGCTCATTGACTCAATGGCACATTTTTAAGTCTCCCCCAGAGAAATGAAAGTCCCTTTGTCAGTCTAACATCTGCAGGTTTATGTAAAATTACATGAAAGAATGGCATCAGGGAATGAAGAAAATAGCTTTCGTAAACTGACACCCCGAATTTGGAGAAAGATGCTCTCATTCTAAATATAGTAGTCACATACTCTGTGATTTGATTCTCTTGCCAACAAGTCTTAAAGGATTGGTAGGTTTCAGACTATTTGTTTTATAAATCTGTAAGTTAAATTTATTTCTGTTTCTAAAAAATCTTCATGAATGAAGTGCGGCCTTTATCAGTTAGTTGATAATAGCTGGTAGAAAGGATGACATGCAAATAACAGAGCAAAGGGCTGTAAGTTAAATTCTCCTAGTTGTGCTAATTACTACCCCAGATGGACTGGGAGAACGGCGCTATGTAGGGGTTCTGTACTGCCAAGTCAGATTAGTCAAATGGAGAGATGATCACTCAAACAACCTTTTTAGGGGATAACACAACAGTGAATTTTTAGTAGGGTTTTGTTTTATCGAACAGTTTCGTGATTGCTCTCTGGAGTAATATGGAGGTACGCTTTCTGCTGCAAGGCATGCCTGCTGTAACAGTGCTCTGGAACTGAATCATGTCTGGGTCTCTGTCTTCTAATTTGGAGCACCTGGAGGTTTGTTTTTAATAGAAGAGCTTATCCTGTGCAAATAAAAAGAATTAGGAGTTTCTGGTATGGAGGTATGGTTTAAATAATAAGGAAAAACATAAATAAAAATAAACAAAAGTTACAAGTGCCTGGGACCATCTCCTTCCCTACCTTTTTTGCCACTGTTCCCCTGAGAGTTTCAGCTCTGCCTTCCCCATTTCACCAGCCGGGTGATTGATGGGGAGAGGTGCTCCCCGAATCTCCCAGCTAAAAACAACTGTCTTTTTCTGATGGAATACTTTGTGAACAGTTTACAGAAGAAATCAAAATGGCATTATTAGTGTTGTATTATGTATGTTACTAATGAGGTGGGAACTGTACTCATGTGGCATCGGTAAATCCAGATTGAAGTCCAGGCTCTGCTGCCCTCTGTCTCTGTGGTGGTTGACAAATGATTTCAGTTCTCCAGGTCTGTTGTAGTCATCTGTATAATAGGAATAAGGCCGCCTTTGATGGGGCCATTGTGAAAAGCAAGATATATGTGAAAGCACTCTTGTTACATAGGCAGTTATCTCAATCATCATATTGATAATTACTCTTTTTCACATTTTTTAAAAAATTTCAGTAGCTTTTGGTATACATGCAGTCGGTTTTTGGCTGCATGGATGAATTGTATAGTAGTGAAGTCTGAGATTTCAGTGCTCCTGTCACCTGAGTAGTACACATGGTACCCAATATGTAGGTTTTTTATCCATCACCCTCCGCCCACCGCCTGCCTTCTGAGTCTCCAATGTCCGTTGTATTACTCTACATGGCTTTGCATACCCAGAGCTTAGCTGCCACTTATACATGAGAAAGTATGGTATTTGGTTTTTCATTCCTCAGTTACTTCAGGTAGAATAACGACCTTCAGCTCCATCCAAGTCACTGCAAACTACATGATTTCATTCATGTTTTTGACTGAGTAGTATTCTATGGTGTATGTATACCACATTTTATATCGATAATTATTTCTACAGGCTTTTGTGAGCTAGCCTAGGAAGTTAATTACCATTGTGTGTTTTCTAAAGAGTTTCCAGAATACCAAACTTAGAGCCAGCCCTTTTGAATAAAATAGTTATCAGGACTGTTTCTAGCTGAATTAAGATATTGAAATATCCATGTTAACATTGAAGCTTTTCTTTTTGGTTTATCCTGTTGACTCTTCTTTCTCCTTTAGGTTGTCTCTATTACCTGTTTCTATATGTTATTAGTATTTGAGGAACTTGGTAGAATCGCGCTTTTTTTTCCCCCCGAATATCATCCACTTTGTTCAGTGATGTGCACCCCAGGGAACACATTTGTTGTGAATGTTGTTTTCCTTATGACCTTTAGTGTGATAATGACTGCTGAGAAGACAGAAGACAGTTGTGAAATCAGTGTACTAATGTCATGCTGTCTCTTTCTCCCTGCCCAAAAGTGATGTTAGTATGTGTTGTCTCTCACTCTTTACAGTCCTGCCAGCTCTAGTACGTTTTCTGCTGCTGTTGAGCTGGGTGGCACAGCTGCATGTTGCAACATAAACTGCTTTTTTGCAAGGTTGCATCTTACAGAGGGTGGCCTGACTGGTCCATTAGGAAGCTTTGTCTCATATGAGCTTTTTCAATGGTATGAAGAGATATAAAATGTCTTAGTGAAGATATTTTAGTGACATAGTTTAGCTGTCAAAAGGATTTCAGAGAGGATTTCATTTCAGAATCCTTTTATTTACATTTTAAAATTCCTAACATAATAATGTAGATTATATTTTGTCTGTGATTAGTTACTGTGTGTTTGAAAAGCAACATTTGTACATTTTAATAAATTTTATCTGAAACCTAAAATAATGAGTACCAGATTTTAAGATTTAACTCAATTAAGCATCTTTTCACTAAGACGTTTTAGCTGGGATGAAAGGCTATGTCTTATTCTCTTGCGTTTGCATGTTTTGTATTTGCATGAATTTCATTTAGCAACATTCATTGTGTTTTCTCAAAATATTAGAGATGAGTAAATGTATATGCATATTATGGTAGCCTGTTTAAAATGCAGTAGAAATGAAAACATTTCTGTGCTTTAGACGAATAGAATTGCCATCTGTATTTTATAATTTCCACCAAGATGGTTAATTTTTGTTATTACCAATGGAGCTTTTATATTGTAAGAGTGACAAACTTTTCAACATTAATAATAATAAGAAGAAAACCAGTTCAGTGCTTCTTGGTGAGTGACACTTCCAAAGAGCCAAGTGTATTAGAGCAATTGTGTACTGCAAAGACTGCCGTTAGGTGTGGAATTGGCCACTACGAGACGGGTGCCAGTGCCAGCCAGTGACTCCGGGTGATAACAGGCCCAGCGGCAGCCTCGCCTCGTGGCCCTCCACTCACATCCACACTTACACACATCCTCACCAGAGAGCCTGAGGAGAGAGGAAATTCCAAGATATGAGCATTTCAAGAATTTTAAAGCGCTGGTATAGGAAATACAGGAAGCTCGTGCTTACAGGAATGTCCCTGCAGCACTGATTTGTTTTTTCAAGACAAATCTGGTATTTTGTGACGGTATTCTTTTTTTTCAGCAAAGATGTAATTGGTGGTGTTCATCTGTCTTCTGACCTAACTATTTTGGATTTTATTTCTTCAATTGTATTTGCTTTTAGCATCAGTGAATGAAAACCATGAAATATACATGAAGGATTCTGTGTCTGCTGCAGAGGTTGGTACTGGCCAGTACGCCACAACAAAAGGCATCTCTCAGACCAACTTGATCACCACTGTGACTCCGGAGAAGAAGGCCGAGGAGGAGCGGGACGAGGAAGAGGACAAACGGAGGAAGGGGGAAGAAGTCACGCCTGTCTCGGCCATCCGGCACGAGGGAAAGGTATAGCTCCCAGACTGCCTGCTAGAGCTTGCTCCAGCTTTTAAGAATGACTAAATGATGCTGAGGCTATAAACCAGGAATGTGCTGAGATTTAGGGTAAATCATATGTCAGCACTGCTCACATTCATATGACAATTTTTAGATTATGATTCCTGTTTCAACATTTTTCCTCTGAAAGATTCATTCATAGCTCTTTGAAAATTTGTGTTTTAATGACTTGTATGCTATGTAAGACTTTCAATAGCTGTCCTGTATGTGCATCTTAAAAATACTTTCGGTGGCGTATTACACTTTTCTGTTTGGGCTCGTATTTCAGAACTGTCACTAAAGTGTTCTTTGTTTCTGGCCTCATTCTCCTACCCAAGTAGAGCATATTTTTCTAGATATGCAATTATCATATTACCATTCTTCTGACTATAAGTACATGGAGTGACCACAGCCTGTATGTTTTTACTTACAATCTGATCAGCAGAGTAGTGACTGGCCATGTTTTGAAAAGGGATATTAAGGCAGAAGGTTGCAGTAGAAGATAAAAAGTGAGTTTGGCAGCACTTTCTTCTTTCAGTGTTTAATTCATTAAACTTTGTAACATCGTTTCACCCCAAATTAGGTATCTTTTTTAATATAATTTTTAAACATTTTTTTTTTTTCTGGTGATCAGCACTACAAAGCAACTTTTCAGAAAAATACTTTAAAAGTCAAAAAACACTTCAGGAGGTTTATACCTAATAATAATGGAAAGACAGAGTGCCTCCTGGCCTGTACAGAGCATAGAGTAAGAGGAAGTAGCAGAATGAAAATGCTCGTAATAACCCATGGGTTATCTTAAAATTTGAGTAAATTTTGATTCATGAGTGCTCTTTTGTACATGAACTCTTCAAATAGAGATGGAGAATCACTACCCCAGATTCTATGGAAAGTGTTCCTTTTGGCAAGAATTTAGCAGCGACATCTTAACATAGACAAGTAATTTTTGTAGTTATATTAAAATATTACAAATGACCTAATCCATCATCTTCTATTTTTTAGATAAGATCATTTATTTGGCAAACACAAAATTAAGCACAGAGTAGGAAATAATGGCAGGGATATTTCGATAACTTTTGCTGTTAAAATGTGCTTTGTTCTAAATTTTGTTTTTACACTCTTCCTGTCTGTTCAGTCAAGGAAGGCTTTAAAGGGGACAGAAAAGAAGATAATCCACCCAAAAAACCAATACGTGGTTCTTCTTCTTATTCTAACATTTTGTAAAATCGCCATGCCAACATAAGATTCCCGTGGATGTATAAGTATGAAGAAGTGACACATCAATGTAAATGATTTTTAGTTTTGCTCCCAAGATAAGGCCAGACATTTTTGCTTTATTTGATTTTAGAAGACCACAAGTTTGTTTATGTAAAACATAGCACTAAGCTGTCCTCACTTGGTGCCATTTGTGATGTGGGAAAATAAAAAGACAAAGGACACTGCCAGCCTCATAGCCTGAGTCTCTGAGAAGCCAGCACTGTGGGCAGAACATCTTCAGGAAGCCTGCAGCGGAAATCTGGTGCTCGTATAGGTGTGGGCTGGCTTGCTTTCCCCAGTGCAAAGCTGTCTTTTAGAAATGACTTTAATAATCAGCATGGATGATAAAATAAACCTTAATTTTATCTTACTCCATCTTCAAAAAGTAACCGAGAGGGTACTTATTTTTCAACCAAAATGAAAGTGTATTACTGAAAGTAGTTCTTGAAAGGCTGGTCCACTAGGTTGCCTGGGAAGGAGGCACGTTTGCCAGGCTGGGATCCCCTGATCATGGGGCCGCCTCACCTTCATGCTGGAGGACAGTTGTCTTCATGCAGAAGTTAGAGTGTAGCACCTACATTATTTTAGTTGAATGAGATTTGTGCAGGTTCCTGTTTAAAGTGCTGTCTTTAATGTCAAATGCGAGTATGTGGGAAAAGACATGCTTGTCTCATAGTAGAAAGAGACCCTTCCAATGCCGAAGGACTGTGATTTTATTTTATTTGTGCATTTTCTTTCCCTCATGCCTCAGATGTAACTTTATTTGTGCATTTTCTTTCTGTCGCTATACTTACCACTTCTCCCCAAGTCAGGATTGGATAACCACACAAGGCAGGCTGGGTAATTTCCATGCTGTCAGGCCACTGGACAAAACACACACATACACACATGCGGTGACACAGACATCAGCAGGAGTCTCATTACCTTCAGGCTTGGACTTCCCAGCCTGCAGCAGCTCCTGTACCTGCCCAGGGGCTTGGGGCAGGTACAGGAAGGTACCTCCCTGCTTGGGGCTTGTGTGCTTTCCTTCCTCCCCTTCTTGTCCAGCAACCCCTCCACCACCTGCAGAGGAAACACGCTGGTCGTGGAGACTTCCAGGACCCAGAGAGAGGGGAAGTAGGGCACGTACCCCGTTAATGTTTGCGCTCACCAGGGGAGCACTTGTGGAAAACCCTGCTGTTATCATTATATTAAGGCCTGAAACCAAAGATCTAAACATGCCCTTTATCTGCTAAGAAAAAATCAGAAGCCTGGGAAATTATATCTTTCTGTTATTATGCATCATAAATAATAGAAAGTAAATACTGGCAAAGCATGTTACAGGAAAACACATTGTTGTTTCTAGTTAGCTTGTTGAAATCACTTGAGTTGAAGTTCCACTAATGTCCTAAGGTAAAGGAGCTAAAATAGAATTTTCAAGGGAACTTCAGTTCTTTTTGAGGAGTGAGATATTCAGAAGTGCTAAGTGTCGAATCCCTGATTGTAACTACTTACCAGATAGGAGTGGGGCCAGAAACTTCTTGATTTAGAACATAAACTCTCTGTTTCGGATGTAATTGAATAACCAAGGAAAGGACTAATGTTAGAGATTTCTTTTTTAATCAAAATCTGGGTTGGATTTCATCTTTATTTTTAATCTAGCTGAACTATAGTAACAGCTCTGCTACCTGGAAATCAGGAGAAGGTTATTGAAAGTCTTGATTTTAAGTTATCAGATTTACTTGTGTTTGTTCCCCAAAACCTGAAACTTTCTAGAGTTGTGGTCTAAAATGAAAGTTTTTGATCATGTGAGATGTGTAGACTTTGGAATTGCCCACAAATACCTTCTGTTCTGAGTTTTTAAAGAATTCCACCCGTATATGATGGTCTAATGGGAGAAATGTAGCCATTTGTGGCAACATTGGCATGCAGCTTGAATACTTTTAACATTCATGAGCAACCCTAGTGCTAAAATTTTTGTTTTACAATTTTATATTGATACCCATAAGAAAATTAACTAATTGCAGTTTTCTTTTTGTCCTTTTGCACCTCTGTTTGCTGCTTTCTGTCTCTCTCTGTCTCTTTCACATCAGTCACCTGGGCTTGGCACTGACTCAAGTCCCTTGTCACCCCCATCTGTCCATTGTGCCCCCACATCTCCCACAGAGCTCCGTAGGAGGTGTAAGGAGAATGACTGCAAACTGCCAGGTCACCAGCCGTCCAGAGCTGAGCACGTGCCCGGAGAGCCCGCCTTGGACTCTGAGGGCCCAGGGAGGCCTTACCTAGGGGATCAAGATGTGGCTTTTAGCTACAGACAGCAAACTGGCAAGGGGACCACCCTGTTCTCCTTCTCCTTGCAGCTCCCCGAGTCATTCCCCTCCCTCCTAGATGACGATGGGTACCTCTCTTTCCCCAACCTTTCTGAAACCAACCTCCTGCCCCAGAGCCTGCAGCATTACCTCCCGATCCGCTCACCGTCCCTCGTGCCCTGTTTCCTCTTCATCTTTTTCTTTCTGCTGTCTGCCTCCTTCTCAGTGCCATACGCTCTCACTCTCTCCTTCCCTCTGGCTCTGTGCCTCTGCTACCTGGAGCCCAAGGCGGCCTCCTTGAGCGCCTCCCTAGACAATGACCCGAGTGACAGTTCAGAGGAAGAGGTGTGTACCTCGGCACAGAACACGCTTCCCCTTCGTGTTCCGTGCTTGAGTCCGAAACAGTGTTAGCCGGCTGCTGCCATAGTGGTCCTACTTTCAGAGCCTCATTTATTGTCTGTGCCAATATGTTGAGGTTTCTGTGTGTTGGGGAGTCCAACCTGGGCCCCAGGGTTAGGCACAACACCATGTGGATGTAGCAGTCTGAGCCCAACCCGGAATCGTTCTGCTACCCACTGAGTTCTACGTGGGATGAAAGACTCAGCCAGAAGTCAATTTTATGTAACCCATTAGCCATGTAAAAGATCAGGGTGAAGCTAAAAGTTCTGATCAGTTATTGTTTAATAAGGTAAATCACATATAAGACTGATGATGAGTTGTTTAGAGGTGGAAGAGCGCATCCGCAGAGGGGATGTGTCATTGTCACATTGGGTAGCTTTCTAAAATTGCAAAGGTATCTCTTCCCTGAAGATCCTGAAATGTCCCCACCGCCCTCTCATCATTACCGGACAGTCACTGTTACTCACAGAGAGCTGTCTCAATCAGATCCCGCATTGTGTTGTGTCAGAGCAGTTGAAAGCACCCACATGACATCAGCCATTGGAAGGGCAGAAACAGGCCCAGAAGCAACGGCCTGCAGTGCAGCAGTGTTCAAACACAATCAGAAAAGGACTAAATTGAAGTTTTCAAACAATGCAAAGACAGGCTGAAATTTCACCAGTGCTAGCAATGCCAATGCAGATAATATGACAGCGATTCTTTCAACTGCAGTATGAGCCTCAAAATCCCCCCATTTTCACAGTGTGGTAAGGCTGGGCCTCTGTGGCTGCCAGCTGGACATGGACATAGTGGGGGAAAGACCCTGAACTATCAGCCTCCATCCTTGAAGGCATGCTGCTGCAGGGCAGGCTCCTGTCCCCCACTCGAGCGGTCGGCAGCTGGCATGGTAGCCAGTAGTTTTTCCTGTTAATTGCTCTCCTTTCCCACCACCCCACAGCCCTGTGAACAGCCCAGCAGTTTCTCTTTCTCCAGGCTTCAAACAGAGTGCGGGGAAGAATAATAGAAGCTGCCACCAGAAGCCCTGGTTGCTCTGATGCACGCCCCTGCCCACACCTCTCCCCAGGCTCCCTGCAGCCCTCCTGTTCCCACAGAATAAGAGCTGTTGTGATAGGAGAAAAGGAAAATACTCTTAGCATTTTTTTCAAAAGTCACAAAGTCAAGGCAATGCTAAAAAAGGAAAGAAAGTCTGATTCTGTGCTCAGCTAGAAAGTCATAATTTGAGCCGCACCTGTGAGTATGTATTATATGTTGAGGATGTGCGAGTATCTCTAGTTAGTGGAATTATGACCATTTCTTTGCAGCGGAAGGAAAAAAAAAATGTGAATGGTCTCACAGGTGTTTTAAGTAAAAGTCTGCACTTTTAATAGACTTTGCATAAGAGACATTTTCAAGGTTCTTGTGTTATATATAACGATTGGCTCCAACTGACATATAAATAACTTTTTACACATGGAAAATATTTTGAGAACTACTTGAAATCCTAGGCTTTAATATCACTATTTCTCATATTGATAATATTATCAAATAGTGTTGGACTAGAACATATTACAGTTAAGAACACAATATTGTCTACAAAGACAATTTTATTATTTATTAGCTGATTTCTAACATGGAGATATATTTTTTCCTTTAACAGTGGAGTTAGTCATCAAGCTAACATAAGGCAAAAGAGATTGCTGTTTTGTGCTTTTCTAAATTCAAAATAAATGTTTGAACTTTTGTATAGCAAACCACACAGATCTTGTGCCTAATCCAGGGTATACATCTTGTTGTAATCAGTGCATGAGAATTAATGTTAAACTTGGGCATGTCTGCATTACATTGGCAAAACAAATCACAGCAGTTACTTGTTACAAGCTAGTGAACATGTGATTGGAGCTTCCCGGTCATAACTGTCCTTGTTATCGCAAACCTCTGAAACCATGAATTAGCACTGACCACTGGAGTCTTCATCACCCTTCTCCGCAGCCCTAGTCAGCCCATATGATGGCTCTCCTGCCATCAGACTCTGTAACTAGCCATCTGTTCAGTGTTGTCCCTTGAAGTGTTAAGAGCTGTGCATTCTAGTTCAGGCTGAGCTAGAGAACTCATATTGAGGTCATCCTGGATTGTTTTATTTAAATTGCCATTTGCTTACATGGCCTGATTTCATCTCTAGGCCTCAAGCACTGTGGCAGCTACACTGGGTGACTTCTTAACATACAATTCAGCCTTGTCACTTTCGTTTTGCCAAGTCACTAGCAATTAATTCTTTTTAAATATTGTATCATCATTGCTTACATTTTTAACACGTTAGAGTGGCTTATTTCCAGCCTTTCTCAAGAGTGAAATCCAGTATAAAAAGGCTTCATCATTTCACATTATAAAGCTGTTGACCAGTCATGATTTTTCTTTTGTACTTTCAGAATGGTCAAATAAGAAGGGGCAGGATATCAAAATATCCTATCAAGAAACATGAGATGAACCTACTTCCCCAAACCATAAAATGCTATTACGTGTGTATTTCTGAGTAATTTTTTGATAATACAAAGAAAAATAGAGATGAGTTCAAATCAAGAGGAAGAAAAATTGATTAACTGATTTATAACATTTTAAATTACATAAACATAGTATAATGTGATAGTTTATGATATGCTATACATTTGCAGTTTTATGTAGGCATCGTACATTATAGAAATACCAGTTGATATAAAAACTGCTTTATTCAGCCTTATTCATTTATTTACTATTGATCAGGCACTATACTACGGACTAACTAGATGCTAAGTAGGAATTCAAAAAATTTTATATATGGACTATGCTATTTGTATATGGCTAAGAAAAATAGGAATAACTATATAATATAATTATTATAGGCATTTTTTTTAGCTCTGAGTGTGTCAGGCATTATATAAAGTGTTTAGTATCCATTATCCAATACAGTTAGAGCTGTTATTTTCCCCATTTTATAGGAAGGAAACTGGGACTAAAATATAAAAAGTACCCAATGTGCCACAGGTTTGAACAGAAGGGATTTGAGCTCATGTTCACCTGACATTAAACCTTTCCTTCTTAACGACCACTGCCCCCTGATGCTAAAATGCTTGCAAGTCACTGAAGTAAATTTTAAAACCATAAGGGAAATAAGCTAGACTGGAGGAGAAACACTTTCAAGAGTTTTATAAGTGTTTGACACAACTAATTAGAACACTAAATGCAAGTCATTCCAGCTGGGCGTGCAGTGGCTTACCCCTGTAATCCCAACACTTTGGGAGGCCGAGGCAGCGAGGCAGGCGGATCACTTGAGGTCAGGAGTTTGAGACCAGCCTGGCCAACATGGTGAAACCCTGCCTCTACTACAAGTACAAAAATTAGCCAGGCATAGTGGCATGCACCTATAGTCCCAGCTACTAGGGAGGCTGAGGCACGAGAATTGCTTGAACCCAGGAGGCAGAGGTTGCAGTGAGCCAAGATTGCACTACTGCACTCCAGCTTGGGTGACAGAGTGAGACCTTGTCTAAAAGAATAAAACACTAAGTGCAAGTCATTCTTGTTTATTCTTGAAAGCCTAAGATCTTTGAGTTATTCTGTACACCTAAACAAATAACCGTCTCTTACTAATTCAAACTGGCCTTTCCCAGGGCTGTCACTCAGTACAGCCATACTAATCCCATAGCAACAATCACCCTTATAAGAAACTTAACAGCCACCTCCTGCCCCCAGTTGTTAACCAAGCTGGTCAGGTCACGAAAATGTGTCAACATGCTTTCCTTACTAACCTCCGGAAAATTATTTTCCACTTAGACTTGGTAGCAAAGGTGCCAGAATGGTGTTCCGAGGTACGTATGCTGAGCATGTGTTCAGCCTCCCTTTCTTTTAGGGGTATGCAACATGAAACATGCAGCTAGTGCCAAGAAATCAGCCTGGCCAGAGTTTAGTTTTATCAGTGGAAACAACACTGCCCCAGTTGTCCCTTCTTGACATTTCTTGTTCTTTGTAGTGGGAGGTTATTTTAAGAACCAGATTCAGCATCATAGACTCCCCTCCCATTTTGATTTTTGTTTTCAAAATATTAATCACAAATATTTGATGAAGGAAACTTTATTAATGATTAGTTGATATCTGTGGAGGGAAAGTCAGTTAATATTAGGACATTTAGATGTCCATGGCTCTACTCTACTCAAGAGACTTACAGCTTGTAAGTCATAAACCTCTGTGAAACAGATTAAAAACCAGTCCTGAAATTACTGTTCTCATTCTCCTCAAAACCTAGGCTCTGTCAAATGCTGTGCTTTGTTTTATTTGTTTCCAAGTAGATGTTTCTCTCTTTCTCTCTCTGTCTATTGTTTCAACAATTCTTATTATTATTTGCTTCATTTGAATGATATTTTTGGAGCAAGATGTTTAAATACCTACTTCAATATACTTCTTTATATTGGAGGGTGGGGCAAAATAACACGCAGTCTTAAAAAATATTGAGTTAGCAACGCTACTTGAAAATTGAGTTATTTTTTTTCCCATAAAAAATATATACCTGTGAGTCACTGGCATTGTGCCTTTTATAATCGACAGGTAATGCGGACAGGCTGATGGCCTTAAATGGATATAAATTATCATAATGGTATAAATGAGGGGCTGAAAGTCCAGTGACTGTTACAGTAACTTTTTCTGTAAATTGACATTTTCATTTACCTTTCAGATATGAAATATTACTAGAATAAAATATATATAAATATCAATTTTATTTGCATTAAACATTTTAAGGAGATCTTGCTTGAGGTTTTTAGTTAAAAGTTGGAGGAGGGGTGTGGGGATGACACATTGGTTTCCCTGAGACATAGAACCGGACAGGTCAGTGTGGCTCCCCAGCTCCTGCAGCTGAGTGCGCCTCAGGTCTTCCTATGAGTTGGCTCTGTTGATGACACCTAGCTCTGGCCCTTCTGTTGCTTTGCTTGAACTTGTGTTCTTGTGGGAAGGTAGTATGACACAGAGAAATCACAGAGAAAGAAAATGATCCGTCCGACCTGTGCCAGACCATGTTTGACCAGATGGTTTACTTTCTGTCCCTGCCTTCCTCCTGGAACCTGATCACTTCTGTGGTCAACAGACCGACAGTGAGCGCACGGACACTGCAGCCGACGGGGAGACCACCGCCACTGAGGTTGGTATCGTGGCTGAGAGTGGCTGGTAGTGGCGTACCGAAATCGCCTTGTGGGGTGGCTCTGCGTTTAAGAACTCCACATATGAGCTGTTGTAATGGAAATCAGTTCTAACTTTAACAGTAGGAGTTAAATATGTATTTTGTCATCTAGACCAGTGGTTCTTAAACTCTGGCCTACATCACAATTACCTGGAGGATTCCAGCCTCATGTTTCTCATTCAGAAGGGCTGGGGGGTGGACTTGAGAATTTATATTTCTAACAAGTTCGCAGGCGATATTGACTCTGCATATCTTAGGTTGTATTTTGAGAACTACTTGCCTAGACTGATGATACATTTTTTTTTTTTAAGAAAAAGTTCTATCTCAAATGAGGGGCTATAGATGTATGATAGAATGAATGGGAAGAAGGTCACAATTAACTAGTATTTTGGCTTGATGCAGATATATTTTTAATTCCCCAATGGTGAAATAATTCTTGATAAAATAAGACTTACCTTACTCATTTTTGTAGCCTTTGACCATAGCCTCGGTCACTCATAAGAAATGAATTTTCAAATTACTGTTAGTACTTTATTTTTGAAAAACGTAATCACATTAAACAGTGATAGAAGATACACTGTTATTTCTCCTTTTTTCTTTAGGGTACATTAAATGTGTGTGTGTCTGTGTGTGTGTGGCTTATATTGTTTTTCAAATCTTCTCTACCATTAAGTAGTTAAAATATCTTTAAAAATAATGTCTGGGTACTAATGGAAGTGAAGACGTTTATCGATGTTAATTTGGCTACTTTTTACTAGCAGAATTTAGTTTTTACTTTGTAATACTGTTTATTTTAGGTTGGTTTTATGTTATTTTTTGCATCATCCTATTATAATAATGTTTTCTAGTTGAGTATTTAGAAAAAAACTAAAAATGTTGTAAGTGGTATCTGTATATCACTTAATTGAAACTATCTTCAGAAAAAATATTTCATGATGGCATTTTATTAGGTTTCTTTCTTTAAAAATGCCAGAGTTCAATCCAAAACTTGAAAATCATAATTTAACGTTAAAGATGATATTGTTGAAACTATTATGCAGATTCTTCTAAGCAATCGTATATAAATCTATTGCAAGTTAGTAATTTTCTTTGCCAATTATCACAAAGCTACACTTTGATTTTGTAAGAGTTAGTTACGTGTAGCCACAGGGTAGTACATCCAGTAAATTTCATGGGAATCTTAAAGTGCGCTAAAAGGAAAAATATGTTAATAATAATACCTTAAAGTTCTACAGTAGTTTTTAAATTTGTTACATAACATTTAAAGCATGCAAGGGAATACCTGTAACATAGGTAGATTATGAAGTTTGAAACTAAAATGAAGAGCTGTGAACCCCCATGCACTGAAGAATGGGCGTGTCTCCAGCACATTAGCACTGTGTTTCAATTTCCTGTTTGCCCCGCGATGCTGATGAAGCTCTTCCCCTTCTATAGGTGGCCAACACAACAGTGGTCAGTGTAGAATATGAAGAGTCAGCAGTCTTGTCCCCATTGGCAAATAAGAAGAGGGAGACCTAGGTAGACTAAATGATTTTCTTAAGGCCCCTGACTTGGTGTGATCCTTTTCTCACCTCGAATTTCATTCTGGGTCTCCTCTCCTATTACAAGGGCATAATATCCAGTCCTGAGTCCAAGAGCCATAGTGAGAGACACAGCTTTGCCGCTGCATGCAGATGTGGCTTGGCCTGCTTACTAATTACTGATACTCAGATAGCAGTCCAGAGATTAGACCGCTCCTTGAAATTGGAAAAACCAGGAGAATGAGGTGGCTTTGGGATAACTATATTTTTTCAAATCTCAAAAATTGTCCCGTCTAAAACCTGTAAAAGAAATCATGCTGTTGTTGATAGTAGTTGATTTCTCTTTTTCTAAAAAAAACTTTCTTACTTGCCCCGTGTTTGTCTTCTCCCCTCCCAAGTTTGTTCTTAACTATATACATTCAAGAAAATTGGCCAGGCATGGTGGCTCACGCCTGTAATCCCAGCACTTTGGGATCACTTGAGGTTAGGAGTTCCAGACTAGCCTGGTGAACATGGTGAAACCCCGTCTCTACTAAACATACAAAAAATTAGCCAGACGTGGTGGCGCGCGCCTGTAATCCCAGCTACCGGGAGGCTGAGGCAGGAGAATTGCTTCAACCCAGGAGGTGGGGGTTGCAGTGAGCCGAGATCACGCCATGGCACTCCAGCCTGGGCAACAAAGCGAGACTCCGTCAAAAAACAAAAAACCAAAAAAAAGGAAAATCAAGGTCTCAAGAAACTTTACATTGTGGGAACATCCATGCAAAATTCTTCATATTCTTTGAGCATGGGTTCTCTGGTCTACCAAATGGGAATCATAATCACTAACCTCATAGGGCAGGATTCATACACTACACTTGAGCTCTCATTATTGTGTCATCATAGCTATTCTTACAAATTTTAATTTTAACCTGGCTCCCCTCGCTTCCTGAACTATTTCTAATGTTCTTCAAGAAAAACCTGCCACACCCTTGCTGTCACCCTCTCAACCACGTGTGTCTGCTGGTCAAAATGCCAAAGACCCACCAGGCAAGAACTCTTTCACTCCTATGTTCCTATATTCTTATTAAGCTTCCTAATTGTGTGTGAGAATGTTGTGGTTTGTGTATAAGAAAGAAGTGGCATCCATATGCAAGAGCATACGAGTGCCCACATTTAGCAAGTCTATCTAGACCGTAGTTCTTCAATCTTAGAGTAAATTGCATGTAAGACTTTATTTCCCACTCTTTCTTGATGCTGGCAGTCGGACCAGGAGGAAGATGCAGAGCTCAAGGCACAGGTAGAACATTAAAAACAAAACAACAACAACAATTAAAAAAAAAAAAACAGTGTGTGATAAGTCATTGTTTGTCTATAGTGTTCAGATCTTTCAGCATGCTCTGTAGCTGGTTACCATGTTGTTGGTGCAGCGTGTAGGTTGGCATTTGTTCCCTTGACGACTGTGTCCCTTACTTTTCCCTTTCTTCTCCACTTTTTTCAGAATAGTCTGATTAAACGAATAAAGGGTGAAAATGTGTATGTCAAACATAGTAATCTTATGTTAGAGGTTGGTATTGGTATATACCAGTGCATGTTTGTGTGTGTTGTTTTTCTTTTAGTGTAATACCTCTGGGCTTGTACTGTGATGCATGAACTGTGTGCTCATCTGTTAATAAGTGGGGATGACTTCTCAGCTTCTGATTCCTTATTCTCTCCTAGATATAGATCCCTTTTCCTGTGTGTATATTTATTTTAATTCTCTCAGGATACATGTGAATGGTACTCTTTATAGTTTATCTTCTAAAATTCTTTTGGTATTCATGTTTGTGTGAACTAGATTTTTTTTTTCTGTTTCCTTTCCATGGGAAAATCACATTTTCACCAGAGTGTTTGTGGTAGTGCCATGAGCCTTGAACAAAATTTTGTTTTATTTTGACTACTAATAAGATTGACATTACTTTAAAAGCAAAGAAAAGAGCTGAAAGGAACACACATGTGAAACGTTGACTGTTGGATGCTTTGTGTTCTGAATATAGGAGCTAGAAAAAACTCAAGATGACCTGATGAAACATCAAACCAACATTAGCGAGCTAAAAAGAACCTTCTTAGAAACCTCAACAGACACTGCCATAACGAATGAATGGGAGAAGAGGCTTTCCACCTCCCCCGTGCGACTGGCCGCCAGGCAGGAGGATGCCCCCATGATCGAACCGCTTGTCCCTGAAGAGGTCAGTAGTCAGGCTTGTGGTCAGATTCACATTCTGTTTACCTGCCTTCCTTCTCTACAGGGTGTGGAATTGCATTTGACAAGCTTCTGGGTAGAAAATCTCTTTTCCTACCTATGTTTAACCTGAGCTGAGATGCTCAGTGCTCCAAAAGAAAACTGCAAAGTAAAATGATTAAAGTGGCTGAGGAGTGAGTAATAGCATCAGATGGTTCTTAGGGCAGGAAGCCGCAGAGAGACTATCGGGAAAAATCAGCTGATTCTGACCATAAACCTAGATTTTATAACTGAGAGAAATCAGGGTATTCTCTTCATGATTGACACTTTTTCCGCATATGCTTTCTACTTGTGCATTGACAAACACTCTGAATACTTATTCTCATCAGTTCTAAGATGAGGCCCATTGAGATTGTTTGACTAAATGGTAACCTGAAGTTGACAGCATTTCAGGACAATTTTACTCTGAGATATTACACCAGGCTTTTATTGATATAATAAGAGTTTTGTTTGATTTTTATTTATAATTGATTATTTTAATTGATTTATATTAAGTTTTTTGTTTTTTGTTTTCAAGATGGTGTCTTGCTCTGTCACCCAGGCTGGAGTGCAGTGGGGCGATCTTGTCTCACTGTAGCCTCCACCTCCCAGGTTCACGTGATTCTCCTGCCTTGGCCTCCCAAGTAGCTGGGACTACAGCTGCCCTTCACCACACCCGGCTAATTTTTGTATTTTTAATAGAGACGGGGTTTCGCCATGTTGGCCGGGCTGGTACCAAACTCCAGGCCTTAAGTGATCCACACACCTTGGCCTCCCAAAGTGCTGGGATTACAGGCCTGAGCCATCGCACCTGGCCAAATTTATAATCAGTTTCTAGTAGGTGTTTTGTGGGGAAAGTAGTGGCCAGAATTTTTTTTTTAAGTAAGGTTATTTCACACACTTTGGCTGTGCATTTAAAGAGATTTTTTTTTGAGACAGAGTTTTTGTTTGTTTGTTTGTTTGTTTATTCTTGAGATGGAGTTTCACTCTGTCGCCCATGCTGAAGTGCAGTGGCGTGACCTCTGCCCCCTGGTTTTGAGTGGTTCCCCTGCCTCAGCCTCCGGGGTAGCTGGGACTGCAGGCATGCACCACCAGGCCTGGCTAATGTTTTTGTATTTTTAATAGAGGTGGGATTTCAACATGTTGGTCAGGCTGATCTCAAACTCCTGACCTCAAATGATCTGCCACCTCAGCCTCCCAAGGAAGCTCTTTTTAAATGTACAACCAAAGACTGAGGATTCAGCTGGTATTACTTCAGGGCTCCCATTGTGTGGGAACCAGAAATCACTGTAGTGCTAATTTGACTGTCTACTGTTAGACACCATGTTGCTTTATCTCTGTTTCAAAAAAAGTAGTTTTTGAAAACTGCATCTTTTTTAGCATTGTATTGGTTAACCTCCTTTTCTGTAAGACCACTTTATCGGGAAATATTTGTTCAGGAAACTGACACAGAGTAGAACATTAAAACTTAGGCTTTGGTGAGAGAAAAATTCTTTAAACAGTGTTCTATATGCGGTGCTTAAGTCCTTGCAGTAAAAATAAGAATTCAATTACACTTATTGTTGATCATGTTCTAAACCTTTTAAAGCTGTTTATCAAAAGTAATCAAGAACTCACTCTCACTATGTTCATGACAATCCCAAACCTAGCTAGTAAAAAAATAGGTCTATATCCATTTGAATTACTTAAAAGGGACCCTTCTATGCAGAATAAATGAAAAGTACAATTACCAACATATTATTGTACCATTAAACTTCAGTTCCATTCAAACTGCTGCGTTTCAAGAGACAAATTTCACATTCAGATTGATTTAAATAATAGTCCTTACAATATTAAGTTATGCTCTCATAAATTTTATTATAATTGGTTAAGTTTGGCTTACCCTATTTCTACTATCTTTTGGAAATAATTTCCTGCCTCTAAAGATATCAGATACTGGATAAAATTACAAAAACACAAACTAGCCACCCCAAACAAAAGAAAACAAAGCAAAGCTAAAAGCCAAGTAATGGCCACTTTGAATGAAAGTTTAGGGAACAACTTAGAGAATTTAAAGGGTGGTGCTAATAAACAAGGGAACTTCATAAGTCTAGGCCATTAGACTAGTAAGATAATTTTTTTACATCTGTAAAACCCTAAACATGAGAGAATTAACATTTGATAAGCCCAAGGATGTTAATAATTTAAGGAGTGTTTTGAATATATTGAACTTTCCCTGGATATTAATGCTTTTTCTGTGTTAGTGCAGAAAAACTGAAGAAGGCCAAGAAAGGATTTTTTCAACATCATTAAGGAAGAAAAACATGCCCTCTGCAGAATGGCAAAGTTGTTTGGTTATTTAAACTGGAGAAGAGCAAAGGCTGGTGTCCTCACTGCCTTCAGCTTCTGCAGGGTTGTTTTGCAGTCCCTCAGTGCTCTGTCACACTGTGAATGGAGACATAGCAGAAAGAGCTTGACTAGATATAAAGAACTCATTAGAAGCAGGGCTGAGTAACCCTGCTTATCAAAGGAGCCCTGTAAAGGATCTCAAAGGAGCTTCAAGTCCCAGGGGGAAAGGGATCTCTTTAGGTGTCAGGGTGCTGTGCTCCCTATGACAGCAGGGCCAGGCAGAGTGACCTGTCCTCTCTTCTACTCTTCTCCAGGACCTCATAGTCATCGATGATACCGAGTTTATACTCCAATCGAGGGCCCTGTAGATAGCCTTCAGAACAAACCAGAAAGTTCTTTTGCTCTAAATTATTGCCAATTTCTGTATTAAAACCATAGTTTCTGTTGTTTTTGTGTGTGAAAAGCACAAAAGATAATTTTAGCCTTTTTTTAATCCTTTGTATGTTATGCACGTAGAAAACATACTGGTTTATAAATATATAACCAAAAGATTTTTATTTTGGAGGGGATATTTTTTAAGGTAAGTTACTAATCTGATATTACTCTATTTTGTAATAAAGCCCACTTCAATTAAACAGTGATCAACCAGTTTAGAAAGAAATCCAGTTACTTCTAAATGGAAATATTTAACTTAATTTTTAAAATTGACATCTCTAATAAAGTAGTGGTTATTTTGTGTCAGAATCACAAAGAAACTTAGATTTGGTGACTCCAAACTTATGACGTCCCAAAGCTTAGTTGGTTGTGTTTTTGTTTTTGTTTTTGTTTGTTTTTGTCTCAGTGACAAAATGGTATTTTGAAGAAAAAAACCTAAAGATCTTTTGAGTTTTAATGTGACCATCTTTTTTCTTTATTTTGTTGTATCTATAGTAGTTGAATTGTTATAATAATTATTTCTATAAAATGCTACCAATTTATGAACAATTCAAAGAAAATTTTAGTTAGAATTATATACAGCAAGCTAATAATGATGATTATGTTCTGAGAATTTTGTGTTTGTTTCCTATATAAAATGGAAATTTGATTGCCGATTGTTTCAAGTTTCAGATATTTGAGTTAATAGTAGACAAGTAGCAAGGATGCCCCAAAGCAGCAAATAATATCTAATTTTCATTTTTTTTAGAAAATAGGCAAATAAACTCACACACAGGGCCCACCAAACATAGGAAGGGCAGGCATGTGGTATGTGCAGCGTGCCCAGGTACAGCCTCTGTCCACAAACCCTTCCCATGACAGGCTTTCAGGATGCATCTAAGCCTTGTCCATGTTAGAGTTATATTCCTTAGTGGTTACTTGAATACCAAAAGTTTCCAAATCACAATAAAAAAGCAGTACCTACTGGTACGTATGCTGCACCAGTATTGTCCTTTTTTGTGAGTGCTAGTTTTACAGGTGTGTTCACTGTACAGTAATTCCTTAAGCAAGACAATTACTATAGTCAGTTCCCATGATTTGCAAATTCTGTATTTGCAAATTTGCCCATTCTCTAAAATTTATTTGTAGAAACTTTTAATCACCCAACAGGAAATGACACTTTTATGAATTTTGTGTGCCAGTATAGGGCCTTGTTTTCCAATTATGATATTAAGATTAATAACTTATAATGTTTAAGTAACTAAATGAAATGGTTGGGCTATATATCTGACTATATCCTAACCCCTTATGAAAGTGAATTTTTAGATCACCTTTTCTTTATCAGTACCTCTTCACTTCTCTATTAACTAGACTAACTATATTGGGAGGTTGACCATATATAGAATTACATTTTAAAATTTACTCCCTATGTTACCTGTTTATGTTATTGAACATACACAGTTTGGAATGTAGACACTGTTAATATTTTCAATTATAAGACATAGGCATTTTTTAAATTAGTTGGTTTCAGACACCAGGATATGCTGAAAACCACTGTTTTGCTGGGGGTTTTGTGAAGCTTTTATCTTAGGAATAATATTTAGCTCAGTGATTATAATTAGAGACCTAGCACGGTTATTCTGAAAACTACCTATAATTTTGACCTTTCCTTGCTGTTTCTCATTTCTGTTTGCAAAAGAGGCTATGATTAAAAGCGAAAAAAAAAAAAAAGAAAACAAAAAAGGAAAAGAAACAAAATCCACATTTAATGATTCCACATGGTACATTTTATCTTTTCCAATACCGTCCTCCAAAATGCAGCGGGACAGAGAGTTTTTGTTTTTCCTTTTATTTTTGTTTTCCTCCTCTGAAAATGACTTATTTGTTTCTCATTAGAAAGAGTCATTTGAGAATGATACTATCAAAATCTGTCAGTAGGTCCTGCAGAATATTCCGACGTTCCCCTACAATCTCTTGCAAACAAATGATTAAATGTAGTACTGGTAGATTTTTAGACAAAAAGAAATTTTAAATAGCTCTCATAAAATTACATTGTTTGTAATGATAAGATGTATTTTAAAAGTTTCATTCATCTAGAAACTTTGAACTTTCCATCATTATTTTTAAGTTAATCTTCCAAAATATCCTTTCTGTCCTTGCTCTGTGAAGTTGAACACTTGGTTCAACTTAGGCATGGTCGCTAATGTATTGCCACCTGAATTGTGCCTATTTAATACTAGAGAAAAAAAAAAAAAAAAGTAGTTCAAAAGCAAAAACCTAATTCCTAACATGAAATACTTAATATTTCTTAATTTTTTATGTTAAAGTATGAATTGATATACTTAATTTTCCAGCAAGATATTTTGAAATTGACTTTAAAAAATTATTAACCATGTTATAAAAGTTCAAATAAAGCCATTGAGTATTTTGTGTTTACTTGTGGGACAATAAATCAATCCATGTAAGTATAACTGGGTTTATTTAAATTAGCGGCTAATGCAGTGACATTGTGTACATTTCGCTACTCTGTAACAGGCAGCACCTAAATAGGGACTACAGTAAGATGCTTGTCAGAAATAGAAGTCAGGCTTAATTCCTAACTTAAATTTTTTACAAATTTCTTAATGCTTTATTTTTAATACCCACTTTTTAATACCAACATAAACATGGTTTAAATGCCAAGAATAAATGCCTTTATATTGTTCTTGTATGTTCTGTGTTTGTAGAAATGAAGAACATTTGAGTTATATAAACCCCGAAGTTAACCCCAAAGTTTTGGAAAATCTGAACTCTTTGGAAAAAACTAAATTTTGAGGTAGTTTCAGATCATTTTTCAAATGCATAAACAATAATTTACTCCTTCAGGAAGAAAATGAATGAATATTTTGAGAATATATGAGATGATAGATAGATAGAATACAATGAAAGAACTCCCTTCCTAACTTGCCTTTTTGGAAACTGTCTACTTCCTCTTCTCCAACCCAACCCCCTTTATTCAAACAGACCAAAGAAGAAACAGAGATTTCTGAAAAAGTTATATTTTTGCAGCAAGGAAGCGCTCCATTCCTTGAGTCTCAGGTAAAAACCAAACATAAAGGATTTTCCAGAAGAAATTGGTCTTCAGACTTCAGTGTCATTAAAATGTTTTTAGTTTTTATTTTCCCTTTTAAATTTATCTTGTTTAAAACCAAGGTAGGTACATAATTTGGAGTTAGATTCTGGGGAAGGGAAAATTGAATTTTCTTAATATTTTAGTTAGCAGTTATGCATCATTTCTTTATGGCTTCTAATCCAAGCTGATTTTTCTCTGTATGTTGTCATTGACTGACTTTTGAATAATAATCTTGCTGAAATGTTGTTTTCTTGCCTGTTTTTACCTGTAGAGTGGTGCTAATTTAGATGATGTTGATTGATTGTGAAAGTTCTGAATTCTTATTGGTTTCCCCACTAGCCAAGTGTGATAAAGAGAATGCAGGAAGGAGACTCTGCTGACTCTGTGGTTACTACTCGTCAAATAATTTTCCAGAAAACTGTCCCATCAACCGTAGAGGTTATTCTTTCAATTCATTTCATTTAATCTAGCAATAACATGTAGATCAACCTGTAGTGACTTTTTTAAAGGCACACATATTTCTAGATTTAAGTTTTCAGGCTGTAATAAACACAGAAGTTTCTAGAAAGCATCTAGAAAGCAAGGCACTCACCTGCTCCTGGTTTGATATCTCTTCCCTCTGTAATCTGTGAAGCTATTAACTTATCTGGTCACATTGTGTTCTGCCTCCCTGAATACAAAAGTTTCTTAGCTTTCATTTCTTTTGCCTTACTGGAACTAACACTAAAGAAAGTGAGAGAGAAACTCCTGAGACAATGAACTTCACTTGTAAATAAGATTAGAGTGGGCACAATGGCATGTGCCTATAGTCCCAGCTCCTGGGGAGGCTGAGATGGGAGGATCACTTGAGCCCAAGGGTTCGAGGCTGACCTGGGCAACATAGGGAGACCCCATCTCTTAAAAAAAAAAGTAAGACTTGAACAATGTGCAGATCACTACAAGAGACTCTAATAGTGTCCGTTTTGTGGGAAGTATTTCATTACAATGCCTTGAACACAGTCACAATCGATATTTATTGAATAATAAGTGCTATCATGGATTCAATTCCCTATATAAGAAAATACAATTTACGAATATGGAAAATACTTACATAAATTTGTAGAATGTCGGGAAGTTCTTTGTAAGAACAATAGTATATGAAGTATAGATTATATTTAACGAGGAAAACTTTTTATCCCCACACACATAAAGCTAAGTAACTTATAGAACAACATCAATAATGTTATTTAATCTTGAAATATAAAATGATCCAAAATTTATCATAAGAGCAAATCTGTTCTTCAAAAAATGTACTGCAATCTATGTTCCAGTTTAAGTAAGTTGCAACTCTACCTACCGAATGTATTCTGAGCTGAAGTTTCTAGTTTATCATTTCAGAGAAGAGATTGCAGCCATAATTATTAGATAATAACATGAGCACTGTACAGTTCCATCACAGACCTGCATGTAGCAGTTGCCCTGATTTTCTTAAAGGGTTCTTATTTTAGAAATGAGATACCATCAGAATTTCTAATTTAGCTTTTATATTTCAAATATAGGGCACAGAGGATTGGGTTATTGTAGACAAAATACCAACTGAGGTAGTTGATGGTGATTCAAAAAAGATTGTGACTTACAAGGTGGTGACCGTGAGCAGTAGAACTGGTGACCTCCCAGCCGACATGTTAAAATCTGGCACTATTAAAGTGCATAGCTTCGAAGACTTGGCTCGAGAAATGCAACTGAAAGAAGACAGCAAACAGAAAATATACACTCTAGGAAAATCCTATGACACTGTCTCCGGGAGAATTGTTACTATGACTGGGAAAGCTAAAGAGGGTGAGCAAGTGGGACAGCCCTCCACTGTGGAAGCACTTCAGAAAATGGAGAAAGAAATGTCAGAGTCCGTGAAGATCATTCCCGGCCTGGCAGAGTGTGAGGTCCTGGAAGCCCTCGCTGATGAGAAATCCAAGAGAGGACCCGAAGTGCAGACGACAAAGCGGAAATTGTCCGAATCTCTGGCGCCCATCAAGGAGGCTGAGTCTCGCCAGCAGAGTCCTGAAGAAGATGACCTCAGAAAGGCTCCACAGCAGGGGAAGGATGTGGCTGTCCTCCCTGGCCAGGAAGGCAGACGCTTCAGCAAAACAGAGCAAGTGCCTGAGAGTGAGGTCTTAAAAGTGGGCCTTTTTGGTCCCCGAAGGAAGAGCCTGTCCGAATGGAGATATTCCCAGGAACCAGCCTTTACCATTGCTACTGCTCGTTACGTTACCGAGTCGTCCGCCTCCCGAGTAGTGGTAACCAGTGTCGCTCATTGGGGCCACAGTTTGCAATTCCAGCATGACAGTTTTTGAGGCAGTCCCCTTCCACCCCAAACCTTTCCGTTTCTCTTGCTGCCTGGCTTTATGTTGACAGCAGCCAACCCAGCTTTGTAATTTTTTTTCATGATTAAATCAATACTGCAGTGCAAAGTCAGCATTAAAACACTTTCCATTTTATTTCCAGCTCCCTGTCCCCAAGATGTGATAGTGCTGCTGTGGCTTGCAATGAAGGGGAAAAAAAAAATTATCTGCTTAAATCGGCGCCACCCTGATCCTAATAAGTCTCTCTGCTTTACCAAACAAGAGCACCTGGTCACCCCAGTTTTCTGTTTTATTTCCCATTCTTTTCTGTTTCCAAACTCTCTGAGATTCCTTCATTCTTCCTCCTTCCTGTCTCCTCTGCCTACGATTTTGTCTAACAAGCTGTGAATGTTTATGTGCCTGAGTTTGTGTCTCTCTTTTGTGCTTGACTCTGCCTTTCTTTGTTCACTCAGACTAAGCAGTCTTCTGGGGAAAAGCTCATGGATGGCTCTGAAATCTTCAGTTTATTAGAGTCTGCGCGAAAACCAACAGAATTCATAGGAGGGGTTACTTCTACTTCTCAAAGCTGGGTTCAGGTGGCCATTTGTTTTCGTCCTTGGTATTTCTGAATGTGCCCACGTGCCTTTCCTTACCCTTTTTTGGGCGTGAGTGTGTGTGTTGCATCCAACTGGCTTTTGCCTTCAGCATCTCAAAGGTGTCTTCACTTTATTGTCCTTTGTGCCTGCTTGGCATATCTGTCACATGCCTTTAGTTGCATCTCAAGAATGTACTTCAGATATTCAAAAGGCGATCATATTGAGACTTTTTAATGGCATTTAATTTCTAAAAGCATTATGTCTCACCAGTTGAGTCTAAGAAAGCAGCCAAAACCAACGTGAATGCGCTGCAATGCTTTGGTTTTTGTTTTGTTAATTGCACTTTATCCTGCCTTCCGTTTGTTTTGCGGATATCCTGAAGCCGCCGCACAGGTTCCAGTGCATGCAGCAGGGGCAGGGGCAGGGGCAGGTATCAGAGATGCCAGTGAGAGGAATGAAAGCTAATTGATATTTTTGTCAGTGTTTCTGGTTATAAGCACTTGATGCTGGCTTTAGACATCCTGGCGAGTGGCGGCTTTAGTTATTTTCTGACCTGTGGTTGATGGAAGGTCACACTGATGCCACAATCTCTTCCCATGCAGAAAATGGAAACCAAGACGGAGTCCAGCGGAATAGAGACAGAGCCCACCGTGCACCGCCTGCCACTTAGCACTGAGAAGGTGGTGCAGGAGACCGTGTTGGTGGAGGAGCGGCATGTGGTGCACGCGAGTGGGGATGCTTCTTCCTCGGTGGGAGACAGCGGGGATACTGCAGCACAGCCCGCATTCACGGGTATTAAAGGGAAAGAAGGCTCTGCCTTGATGGAGGGGTCTAAAGAGGAAGGAGGAGAGGAGGTCGCTAAAGCTGTCCTGGAACAGGAAGAGACAGCCGCTGCTTCCCGTGAGCGACAAGAGGAGCAGAGTGCAGCCATCCATGTTTCAGAAACTTTGGAACAAAAACCTCATTTTGAGGTAACTAGTAGTTAATGTTACTTTTATCACTAAAATAAAACTGAGATAGGATGCCTGGAAATTTAGATCAGCTAAGTGATCTAAAAAAGGTGGAGCTAAGTTTAATTTTCTGCCTCTCCCGTGTATAGTGTGTTTCTCCTCTCATTTCCTTCTTTCATACCTATTAGGAGTCTCCATGCTGATTTCCAACTTTGGGGTCATATGCAAACATATCTCTTAATTATTAATAATATATCTCCAGGAAATGGTTTCTACTCTCACTGAAATTATTATAATTGGCAGTAAAGTTGGGAAATGCAAAGTTGGCCAAGATATTAGAAAATGTGATACATTTCTGATCAGTGCACCTTTCCAGAAGCACCAAAACCATGCTTTGCCCAGGTCCTAAATGCCAGCCCTGTATTCTTTATCCTCTTCTATTGAGATTCCTGAAGTATTTGGAGGAGTTAATGTCTCATTTTTAGTTTTTTCTTTCTAAGAAGTTATTAAACAGAGAACTTAACTTTTTTTCTTATTGGCTTTAAAATGTTTGTCTTTACTTAGAACATTTCATATAAAAATGCTATAAGAGTCTAGGAGACTGTTTGACATGTGCGTGTTGTATGCCTTGTTCCCCAGCTTACTCTCCACATAAACATTTATTGCATACTAACCTGTGCTTATAACTACCAGAGAGGAAAAGGAAGAAAACAGTGTGTTCATGCAAACTATAACAGCCACTCTGCTTACTTCCCTTTGGCACAGTCCTCAACGGTGAAGACGGAAACCATCAGTTTTGGCAGTGTTTCACCAGGAGGAGTGAAGCTAGAAATTTCTACCAAGGAAGTGCCAGTAGTTCACACCGAAACCAAAACCATCACATATGAATCATCACAGGTTAGATGTTCTGTGAAGACCGGAGCCCTGGCTCCTCCTTTCACCCCTCTGTGGCCTAGTATGTTTGCATAGAATTGCATGATATTTAATTTATGAGACTTAGAGGATCCAGCAACCAGACCATCTCTATTAAAAGTGATGCAATAGCGGTCATTTTATTAGTGATCAGGGAGCAGCAGGTGACTTAACCAAGTCTTTATGTGTCTCGAAGTGTAGAAAAATACTCAAAAACCTGTTTCCCTAGCTGCAGAGAAAGACAAATATTCACTCACCCATCCACCAGTCACATTTCTGAAACCTTAGTTTTTTTGATGACAGTTATCTCTGGTTGCCCTTAGTTCTTATTCTTGGGAGCAGCTCTCAGACTCTGAAGAGCACAATGATTATATAATAGGAGATAGTGAAATTGTCGTAATGCCTTAACTAACGTAGCCAACTTCTGAAGAGCAGGTGTGAGCACCTGGATGAGGGATCTATTCCTCTGCTGCCTTAGGTCGATCCAGGTACAGATCTGGAACCGGGCGTGCTGATGAGTGCACAGACGATCACATCTGAAACCACCAGTACCACCACCACTACGCACATCACCAAAGTAAGTGGAGTGAGAACCCAGAAGAGGATTCCTTGAGAGTGAGCTGGAGGAAGGTGCTTGTTCAGAACTCCTCACAGGTTGGGCTGCACAAGCACAAGGTGGCTTGACGCTCAGGATGCCAGGATAGCTGCAAGGGCAGCTTTTACAACCCCTAGATTTCTGATGCTCTTGTCCTCGTGGTCGAGTTCCCCTTTAGGAATATACATTCTGATATCCTAAGCTTAATGCTTACTCCGGCACTTGGCGTGTGGTAGGTGTTCCAGAAACACAGGCCATCTGGACCCAAAGACCTCCACTCTGTCCTCACCTCTGGAATTAAAAATGTTAAATAACTGCCATAGAACTCTAATTTCAATTCTCAAAGAATGAATGATGTTACTTAATGCTCTGGCAGCATCTTCTGCCATTTCCCCGCACTGAACCATGGTGGTTCCTCCCAGTGAGTCAATTCATAAAGCTTCTCTTTGTGTCCTCCAGACTGTGAAAGGGGGCATTTCAGAGACAAGAATCGAGAAGCGAATAGTCATCACAGGGGACGCAGACATTGACCATGACCAGGTAGTATGTGTGGGATGGTAAATACCCTGGCAGAGAAACAGAGAAAAACCTGTTGGCCCTACAGTCTCAATGCTACTCCTCTAGTCCAGCATGTATTCTGAAAAAAATTCCGAATTAACTTTCCAATATCTGATTTATGATTCCTTTTGTAATCATTGTACCTCATTTGTAAATTGTGGATATAGATCTAGCTCGTAAGTCTCCACCTCGCCACTGATCATGCATGTTCCACCTCCTTTTTGTTTCTGCCCTTCTGTGATTTCCCGGGGATAGGCGCTGGCTCAGGCAATTAAAGAGGCCAAAGAGCAGCACCCTGACATGTCAGTGACCAAAGTAGTGGTCCATAAAGAGACAGAGATCACACCAGAAGATGGAGAGGATTGACCAGAGGTAAGAGGTGACGCCGATTCTCTAGGCTTGCCTAGGCTGGCATGAGGCATGGGGCACTTCCCTCTCATCCTTCACCTGATCCCTCCTTTCCTCTGTTCTCTCACTGGCATTTGTCAGGCTGGTTACCAAGACGATGGAGAATTGGTTTACGGGTTTGTCTCACATTTAGAGCTTCCATTCCTGTGGAGGTTTTGCATGCACTGCCAGTCGGAGGATAAAGGAAGAGCAGAGTCTATGCTTGTGTGGTCTTCCTGGTGTTCCCTTTTATTCCATGGCCTGCACTCTTTCATTATCCAGATTTGTAATGTCAAATTTGATTTTACTTGCCATGTGGCCTAATTGGAACTAAGGCAGTTTTGCTCTGAGAGGCTCAATTTGTGTGTTCCGCCTACTGGGGAAAGAATATATACCCTTTTCTCCTTCCGAGGGCAACATTATCCCATCGTAAGCTTTCTCTTCAACTATGTTTGATTATAGCCTGTTTATGCTTTGGTCTTTGGTTTTGTTTTTTAATTTGAAAGCTGAGCACTCACTTTCTCTTTGGATGTCTTACATTTCCTATATTCTTTGGGATGATTTTTCTCCCTAGTGTTGCACTGTCTCAGGAGGAAGCAAAAAATGCAGTCTTGTGGTCCTTTAGAAAACACATGCCTTTCCGGTGGTTGCTTGGCCAGCGCCATGAGCAGACTGTATCATCTGTGTGTACACAGGCTTGTCATGCATACTCACCTGCCATGCGAGATCTCATGGGGCCGTCAGCGTTTCTGAGCGGGCTTTGAATGCTGAGTGCAGCAGTCGAGCGACTTGCACAACTTGGTGATGTGATAAAACGTTTAAGAGATTTAATGTATCAGTAAATTCTCTAACATTGGTTTAAGAAACAAATTGATGTGTGGCATCTCTTAAAAGAGAAATACCAAAACCACTCATTTTACTCAAATGAATAATATATTTTGGAAGAGAGCAAAAAAAAAAAAAGAAAAATTTTCTTCCATGAGCTTCAGCCACGTGGGCATTGTTGTAATTACTTAAGAGAAAGCATCTAATTGGCAGTGACTTAATGCTAGAATGCCGTGGCATCTTGTCCAAATGAGCATTCTAGCCTCCAAGATACTTTTTTTGTGCCCTTAATCTGAGAAAATCTTTCAGCTGTTTTCAAATGAGTAACTAATCCCATCTCTGTTTTGCAGGAATAACTTAGCTTGCACATGAATGCAGTCATGCAAACCATTAAGAAAACCAGAGCCTATATGGAGTTCCCTCTTCTAACCCAACTGACTTGTATCTGTCCATGGAAAATTTCAGTCCAGAAGAATTGACCTTGACCATTACTAAAGACACTGGCAGAGAGATCTTCCCATAATACAGCAATCTGATTCAGCATCACTAAACTGATAATGCATGAAGCAACGATAAAATTACAAAAGAGCAGCATTTTTAATTTTCACAAAATGTCTCAGTTTTCAGCTATATCTGCACGTTCATAACCAACAATATAAACCGTGATCTCATGTAACACATACACAATTCATGCCTTTCATAGTTTATTATTATTAAAGACTAAACAAAATGGCAATTTCTTAGGTAACAAACCTTTTGTTTACAATTAGCGAAGATTACCCTCAAATGCTAGAAGCTGTCTAGGTCCGTCCGGTGTGTCAGATTTTCCCCAGGTTAGATGTGCCAATAACCAAGTTTATTCAGTAAACAACTTGTACTTGTTTCATCTGGTTTTATTACTCTCACCCATAAACATTAATGACTCTCTGACCCTCTGGAAATATTTAACGCTTCCAATCTTGCTTTGTGTATCTCATTTAATTTGTTATAAGGTAGTACTGATTTTAGCATATTAATGCGATTTCTTCCTTGTTGTTTGCTTTGGTCTGTGTTCAATCCGGAGAGCTTTTCAGAGTTCCCTAACAAGTCCTAAATATGTAAATTGTCATTATTTTGGGAAGAAAAACCTGTATTTTTGTTAGTTTACAATATTATGAAATTTCACTTCAGGAGAACCTGCTGGGCTTCCTGTGGCTTTGTTTTCTTAGTTTCTTTTTCCATGTATTTTTTAATTAATTTTTCTTCTTTTACTTGAAAGTGTTTTATTTTCAACTCTGGTCCATATTTACATTCTAGTTCAGAGCCAAGCCTTAAACTGTACAGAATTTCCACTGTAATTACAACTATTTAGTGTTAGTTATAAATAGCCTTCAAAAAGAGAGATTCTCCATTAAACGGTCACCTGCATCACAGCCCATGGTGAATGTATGTTTCTGCATAGCGAAATAAAAATGGCAAATGCACTGAAAGCTCTAAGTTTGTATGTTTAATAATTTCAGTATTGTATGGTTTTAGTCCGGAAGTAATATTTACATGACATTAAAGGCCTTATCATCTGCACTGTAGAGATATCCTGTCTTTACAAGATTTAAAAAAAAACACACACACACAGAATATACAGCGTGCAGTTGTCTGTACCCTTTGAGGGATTGAAGATGGGAACAAAATACATATATTTAAATATTTGGTTGCCTAACAAGGCTTTAAAAGATACATCACTGAATCGCATCCTCGAAGTTTTAGGTTTTTTTTTTTTTTAAATAAGAAACAAGGCTCTGCTATAAAACAGGGTTGCTGGGTTGCTCAGTCTACAATCTCATGACCCATTTTAACAATCACTGCCTCTGTTATCCATTTCCTTCATTATATCCACCTCTTCCCAGCATATCTATTGCTCTGTTAAGTCAGTGTCAACCCTAGTTATTTTAAAAAATCAACATGGAGTCTGGAATGCGAATTTGAAATTGCTTCTAACTTACAAATGAGTGTTACATGTTCCTTCCATGCTTTTTGTTGTTGTTGTTGTTGTTGTCGTCTTACTGCTTCAGATTAACTGATATGGGCATTTACTCATGTAGTAAAATTGGACTGTTCGATTAAAAAAAAGAAAAATTTTTGTGGCAGGCCATCAGTGCATGTAAAATTGTGTTCTCAGAAATGACATTTATTTTGACAAATAGTTCTTACCAGAGCTGTGTAGCTCTGAAGGAGGGTGACAGAAGGATCTGATCCTCCCCCATGAGTGTGGCTATTAACACACGCATGCATGCACGCATATGCTCTGCTCAGGAAATGGGGATGGGACAGCAGGAAGACGGGCTTTGACATGCACTATGTCGACATCACTCCACTGTTGCTGGTACAGAACACCTTCCACTTGGTTTAATACCACAAAATTTCAGGGACATTAAAAGACATCTAACTTGATAACCAGAGGTCATTTCTAAGAGCAAACCTTACAAAGAGGTTGCTGTGAATAAAAACAACATTCATATGGGTGTTCTGTTCATCCTGTTACATGAGCCAGAAACCCGGGAGACTTGGGCACCAGTGTCTTTCTCGCCCATCATTTCCCCAGCCTGCCAATGACATTTCTTCACTGTCTCTTAAATCTAGCCAGGACCCTATACCTAGATTATTGCAGTAGCTCACTGACTCGTGTTCCCACATTCTTACCCACATCATCCCAGTCCCTTACACTGTAGCTTGCAGTCTTTCAAGAAATACAAGTGTAATCTTGTCACCCTTGTGCTTAGAATGTGTTTTTGGCTTTCTATTGCTCGTAGGACAAAGGCCTCAATTCTTTTTTTTTTCCTTCAACTTTTAGATTGAGAGGGCACATGGGCAAGTTTGTGGCATGGATATATTGCATGATGCTGAGGTTTGGGGCATGATTTAATCCATCACCTAGGTAAGGAGCATAGTACCCAATAGTTTTTCAACCCTTACCTCCCTCCCCCATCTCATAGCCTGCAGTGTCTGTTGTTCCCATCTTTGTGTCCATGTGTGCCCAATGTTTAGTTCCCACTTATACATGAGAATGTGCAGCATTTGGTTTTCTGATTCTGCATTAGCTCACTTACAGTAATGACCTCCAGCTGTATCCATGTTGCTGCAAAAGATGTGATTTTGTTCATTTTTTATGGCTGTGTAGTATTCCATGGTGTGTATGCAGCACATTTTCTATCCAATCCACCTTGGATAGACACACCTGGGTTGATTCCATGTCTTTACTATTGTGAATAGTGCTGTGATGAGTGTATGCATGCATGTGTCTTTATGGTAGAATGGTTTATATTCCTTTGGGTACATCCCCAGGAATGGGATTGTTGGGTTGAATGGTGGTTCTATTTTTAGTTCTTTGAGAAATCTGCAAACTGCTTTCCACAGTGACTGAACTAATTTACCTTCCCACCAACAGTGTATAAGGGTTCCCTTTTCTCCGCAGCCCACCAACATTCTTTTTGTTTTTGTTTGTTTTTTGAGACAGAGTCTTACTCTGTCACCCAAACTGGAGTGCAGTGGTGCTATCTCAGCTCACTGCAACATCTGCCTCCCGGGTTCAAGTGAGTCTCCTGCGTCAGCCTCCTGAGTAGCTGGGATTACAGGTGTGTACCACTCACGCCCGGCTGATTTTCGTATTTTTAGTAGAGACGGGATTCCATCACATTGGCCAGGCTGGTCTCGAACTCCTGACCTTAGGTGACCTGCCTGCCTTGGCCTCCCAAAGTGCTGGGATTACAGGAGTGCACCACCGTACATGACCCTTTTTTTTTTTTTTTCTTAACTTTTTAATAGCCATTCTGAATGGGGTGACGTAGTATCTCATTATGGTTTTGATTTGCATTTCTCTGATGACTAGTGATGTTGAGCATTTTTTTCATATGTTTATTGGTTACTTGTATGTCTTCTTTTGAGAACTGTCTGTTGATGTCCTTTGCCCACTTTTTAGTGGGGTGGTTTTTTGCTCGTGGATTTATTTAAGTTCCTTGTAGGTTCTGGACATAGACCTTTGTCAGATGCATAGTCTGTGAATACTTCCGCCATTCTGTAGGTTGCCTGTTTACTCTGTTGGCAGTTTCTTTTGCTGTGCAGAAGCTCTTTAGTTTAATTAGGTCCTACTTGCCAGTTTTTGTTTTTGTGGCAATTGCTTTTGAGGACTTAGCCGTAAATTCTTTGCCAAGAAAGGCCTCAATTCTTCTAACCTGGCCTGAAGCCTTGCATGGACTGGCTGCTCCCCATCTACTTCTCCAGCCGCAGATGCAACAGTGTGTCGCTTACTCTGGGATCCCTGTCCCCCTCCACTGCACTGGTGAAGTGCTGGAACTGTTCTCATTCCTGTTTTACTGGGCCCCAAATTTTGTTGTAGATCTGAGCTCAAATGTTCCCTTTCTGATTTGACAGATCAGCTTTCCCTATTAGATACTTTCAAAGCAACATTTTGAGTAGAAAATTTCATGATTGTAATTTTTATTTATCCACCCAATTCTTTGGATGAATCTCTTCTGCGTGCCATGGGTCTCACAGATGGCCCACATCCAAACATAGTGCCTCCATAAGTGGTGCTCAATATTTGTATGAATGAATGAACAAATTGATAAAGGTTACTTTGCTAAGATAAATTTGAAACGACAGTTTTTTTCTGAGTTTTCTCTGAAGGCCAGCAAGTATGGGGGAGTGGCTCCCCATGGAAACAGTTCCTATTTCGGGTCCCTCAGCAGCTCTCATGATTATGCCATTGTCATTGAGTCAGTCGCTGGGAATCACACCCTCAGTAAATACGGTCTCTCCCAGAGATCTGGCATTAGACAGGACGGGTTGGGTTCAGCTCTCTGATTAGAAGGGGTTACACATTAGTTCACGTGTACTGATGTCAGCCTCCTCCGTTCAGTTGACATCCGGTTGAGGTCTGTTATTATTGAGCTCTAAACTTTAAGTACATTTGAAAGTGGTCTTGGAAGCTGGAATTGCCCTATTTCAGAGTCAAATTGTAAATTTCACTAGATACACCATTTGTGAATAATGGAAGTCTTAACCACTTCATAATCTTTCTTTCTCAAGGTCATTAATTCTTCAGCCTGGGCATAGCAGAGGTAAGAGAGTAAGAAACGCAGGCTTAAAACCCTGGGGTTAGTTCTGACCCCTTTATTTCCTTTGCAATGTGAAAGATGCGTTACATGTAACCTTCCTTTACCATCCTACTTTAAGCTCTTGTATCTCTCACCTGGACTGTTGATCAACTGCTAACTGGTCTCTAGGTTCCATTCATCTACTACCACCACCCCACCCCAACCCCCGCCCCCCGCGCCCCGAGTTCTTTAAGCTGCTCATTTGTCATTCTTAAAGGTGCCATCATGACACAACTAAAAAATCCTTTGGGGATATCCCCCACTCGTTCCCTAAGGCTCAATTCTGAACTCCTAAACTTGAGTTAAAACTATGTATCATCCTGTATCCCACCTTTCTTTCTGCCGCATTATACAAGATGAACTTTATACTTCTACTAACATGACAGATACGCCGACAGTCATAGCAGCATTATTTACAGTCAATGGTGAAAACAGCCCAACAGATGAATGGCTAAACAAACTGAGATACATACACACAGTGGAATCTTATTCAGCCATAACGGAGAATGAAGGTTTTTTTGTTTTGTTTGTTTATTGGTTTTGAGACGGAGTCTCACTGTTGCCCAGGCTGGAGTGCAGTGGCATGATCCCAGCTCACTGCAACCTCTACCTCCTGGGTTCAAGTGATTCTCCTGCCACAGCCTCCTGAGTACCTGGGATTACAGGTGCACACCACCACACCAGCTAATTTTTGTATTTTTAGTAGACACGCGGTTTTATCATGTTGGCCGGGCGGGTCTCAAACTCCTGACCTCAGGTGATCCACCTGCCTCGGCCTCCCAAAGTGCTGGGGGTCTCCCAAGTGCTGGGATTACAGGTGTGAGCCACCGCTCCTGGCCCAGAATGAAGTTCTTATATGTGCTACAACAAAGATTGCCCTTGAAAGCTTATACCAAGTGAAATAAGCCAGACACAAAAGGACAAATACTGTATGGTTCCACTTACATGACTGTTTGGTTCCACTTATATGAGGTGCCTAGAGTAGTCAAATTCAAAGAGAAAGGTTGTGGTTGCCAGGGGCTTCTGGGCGGGAAGAATGGGGAGTTACTGCTTAATGGGCATAAAGACTCTTGGATGATGGAAAAGTTTAGGAAATAGTAGTGATGGTTATAAAACATTGTGAATGTACTTAATGCCACTGAAGTATACACTTAAAAATGGTTAAAGTGACAAACCTCATGTGATATTTTACCATAATAAAAAAAATACATTTGTTGTCTCAACAAAGAGCCTTCCAAAAGTTCTTACTGTCAAGATCAATGCTGGCCAGCCCCACCATGTGCTCCATGGTCCCATCCAGCTTGATGTTCTTATTAGCATCAGAGAAAAGCCTCTTTCCTGGAAGGTACAACCAAGAGAAAAAAGGTTATGCAAGATGGATTTTTTTTAAAAAAGGAAAAACTCTTACGAATAGCCTCAGATCAGAGAGGACACCACATCCATGAAAAAAGATCAGAGAACTACAGAGGAACATTCAGAGAACAAAGAGCTTTTACAAATTGAAACATACTGGCAGAAATGAAAAATTCAGTAGAATGCTTGGGAATTTGGGGAAATCTAAAAATGCAGCAGAAAACAAAATTGAAAAAAAGATGCAAGAAAAGATAAAAGCAAAACATTCTAGAAGAAGCATACAAATAGCTGGAGTTCCAGAGAGTGAAATGATCATCACCATTATCAAAGTTCCCAGCTTTGAAGTCGTGGGTTGGTTTTCAAGCGGCAATAGAACGTACCCTTTCTTTCCACTGCTAAGTTCATGCTGGCTGCCCAAAAGATACTTGTTCAGGGAAAGCTACGTAGGTGGTAAAAACTAAAAGGCAAAGAAATGACTAATGCAAAAGTCAGAATGGTAGTTACTTCTAAATCAGGGAAGGAGGTTTGTGATAAGGGAGGTTCCCACTGGGCTTTCTGAGGGTGTTAGGCAGGAGTATTCCTTAGGTTACTTACTGTTCTTTCACCTCTATGCAAACCTTTTTCTCCGGTGTTTAACTTCAAAAATACATATTTTTAAACCCTTGTTGTCTTCTATTGTTCAGACAGGGTCTCACTGTCGCCCAGGCTGGAGTGCAGTAGTGCAGTTACGGCTCACTACAGCCTCAATTTCCTGGGCTCAAGTGACCCTCCCATCTCAGCCTCCTGAGTAGCTGGAACTGCAGGAACATGCCACCACACCTGGATAGTTTTTGCATTTTTCACAGAGACAGGATTTCACCATGTTGCCCAGGCTGGTCTCAACCCCCTGGCTCAAGCAATCCTCCAGCCTCAGCCTCCCAAAGTGCTGGGTTTACAGGTATGAGCCACTACACTCGGCCTTCTTTTACTTTTATGAGAGGAAATGCATCCCAGGACTAAAGAAACATGGACTAACAAACAAGTCCTGGTTAAAAGCATGAATGCGTCAGTGATTAGATTTGAGATCTTAAAAAAGTAATTGACTTCATTTCTCTGAGTCTCAGTTCACTTACTCATAATGAAGAAGTTGTACTAGCTGATCCCCAAACGTTCCATCGAGTTTCATGTTCGATGATGCTAGCTAAGCTGTAACTGAAAATGATGGCCTAGCAAGTCGGCCCTTTCTGTCCTCAGGCCTCTCACCACAAGGCTATTAGTGATGCTCAAAAATCAGAGAAGACTCAAGCCCAAAAGAACCTTTAGGACCATGGAGTTGAAGCAGCTCACAAAAGCAGTCCTTTAACATTGCCTTTGTCCCATGGAAATATTCTAAGTTACAGTCCTACAGCGGAATGGAAATGGGTTTCTGAATACAGACACACACACACAGAATAGCCTCTCAAGTTTCTTGGAGATAAATGTAATCTGTTAGAGACTGGCCTATAGTGCAAGTTTAGGAATATTGTTTCCATATTACAAGTTTAAGGAAAAGTTTAGCTGCCAAAAGAACGCATGGATTTCTAGAGCACCCCATACCATAAGGAGGAGCCGGAATATTTTCCAGCTGAATTCCAGTCTTACTCATTTTCCTTGAGTGACACTGAAATCTAAATGATCCTTGAACACAAGCAATGACAAAGAAGTACAAATGTCCATGCTGTGTAACTTTCCACAATCAAATTGGCCAATATGATTCTAATTCTAAGCTTTGCTGAGGATGCCAAGCAGAAGCCACGTGAGCACACTGCTGGTGAGAGTCTGCATTGGTGATTTGGAGTAGGATTGATACCGATATAGAGTCTTAAATTGTGCAAAGTTGTCAGCCCAGCAAATCCAACTCCTGGATTTTTCCTAAAGACACAGAGGTATACGGCAGTTAATGTACAAGGATGAATAGCTCAATGTTGCTCATAAAAACCAAAAAGTTTTAAGTGGTCTAAATACCAAAATGGAAATCTATAAACACATCATGGCATTACATAAAATAGAATACAGTGCAACCAAAAATTATACAATAGGCGAGGCATGGTGGGTCATGCCTGTAATCTGAGCACTTTGGGAGGCCAAGGTGGGTGGATCACTTGAGGCCAATTCAAGACCAGCCTGGTCAACATGGCAAAACCCCGTCTCTACTAAAAATACAAAAATTAGCCGGGCATAGTGGCGGGCACCTGTAATCCCAGTTAATTGGGAGGCTGAAGCAGGGGAATCACTTGAACCTGGGAGGCAGAGGTTGCAGTGAGCCGAGATCGTGCCACTGCACTTCAGTCTGGGTGACAGAGTGAGACTCTGTCTCAAAAAAAAAAAAAAAAAATTGTAGAATACCAGCCTGATAGAGGAAATCATCTTAATATGTTCAATGAAAAGGTGAATAAATGAGTTTATTCATTATGGTGTTAATTAGGTACAAAAGCTTATCTCTGCACAGAAAATGCCTGGGAGAATGTATACCAAAATGGTAGCAGTGATTTTTCTCTGAGGAGAGAGTGTATAGTGATTTTTTTCTTCTTTGCACTGTTCTATTTTTGTAAACTCTTGTTCTCGGCAAAGTTTCTTCAAATGTCTATCACCATTATTATATTTTTTTAAATAGTTTAAAAAATAATGTCAATAATTTTATGTAAGAACTGAGAATAATGGAGAGTGAGAGATATGTAAATGAGAAGAAAATTGGAAAATTGACTTTTTCCAGAACTTCAAAGTCATTATTACAATCTGCAGATGTTACACATGCTTTTGTTAAATGCTTACTCCCTTAGTCACCTTCTAGTTAGAGTGGTGATGGATTAGTTTCTATTACAGACAATGAAGTTATTTATAGTAATGCTTGTTGCTAGATGTTTACAGATATAGAGCTTCTCCTTGGATGCACATTAGCAGTTTAGTCTGTGCATTTACTTTTTAAGGGTGTTATTTCATATACCGTTTAAGTAATTTTGTGTCACCGCAGTATATTGAAGATTCTCTACGTTTGCTGAATGTTTACCTCCCTCTACATAAAGCTATCACTGGCTGGGCGTGGTGGCTGAAGCCTGTAATCCCAGCACTTTGGGAGGCCGAGACGGGTGGATCACGAGGTCAGGAGATCGAGACCATCCTGGCTAACCCGGTGAAACCCCGTCTCTACTAAAAAATATACAAAAAACTAGCCGGGCGAGGTGGCGGGCGCCTGTAGTCCCAGCTACTCGGGAGGCTGAGGCAGGAGAATGGCGTGAACCCGGGAGGCGGAGCTTGCAGTGAGCTGAGATCCGGCCACTGCACTCCAGCCTGGGCGACAGAGTGAGACTCCGTCTCAAAAAAAAAAAAAAAAGAAAGAAAAAGGTATCACTGGCGCTGTTTCCGTTTGATCAAACATGGCCTTAAAAAAGCAAACAAAAACCATAGAGTCTGAAGGCAGCAATCGTGTGCTTTGTCACTTACTAGCTCTGATACCTTAGGCCAATTGTCTAGACACTCTGAGCCTCAGTTTACCCGCAGTTATAAAGGGAAGCATAGCCAGCTACGCAGGTGGTTGTAGATGTAATGAAACCCTTCAGCTATATGAGAAAGTGTATGAGCAAGTAGGAAATTCTTTGTAAAATGTATTCCACATTTTACAAAGTAGTTTGATGTAATAACAGTATTTTTCCTTCTCTCTCCTCAACACTGTGCATCACTTATCTGTATATGAGAACTCAAACTGGTTTATCTCAAGAATAGCAATTGCCTTTGTTTAAGAAAAAGTAGCCCGAAGCTTGAGGAAGTTCAGTTCAGAAGCTGCAAAATCCTTTTCTTGGGGTGTAATTCAAGTGATATGACTGTATCTAGGATCCTTCCCTGTAGCAGGGTCAATGAAAAGAAATGTGTGATTACTTATATGTAGGTGGTTCATACTTTTTTATGGTGAGAGTTTAATACTGTCAGTGAAGTGGTGAATCTGAGTTGGCTGGCACAATGCCTGGCCATATTAAACAGGTAGTAAATGTGCACTGTTTATAAATCCAAAACCTAAATATGCAAGATCCTATGATTATTGTATTGCATATTGAAATCCATATATATAGGGGATTGCATATATTTGTGGATTAGAAATAATGATTTTGCATATAAGGGTATATAATTACCTTAACACATTTTGTATAACTATACAGAGAGTTGACAAGTGATCACATTCCAAAATATGTAGAACATTTGTGTACTTGGCTGGATTCATGTCAGATACCTTTTCTGGGAATGCTTATTGAGGACTGAAACAGAAGGGAGTCACAGGCTGCATAGGAGCTGCAGCCTTCAGAGCTGCAGGTTTAAGCCTAACTGCGTGTTAGAATTGCCTGAGGATTTCCTTCAAAATTCTGAAGCCTAAGCTTCATTCTGGAGGTTCTGAAGTAGTTGGTCTGGGAGTGGGGCCCAGGCATTACTATTTTTAAAAGCCCCACATATGAATGTAATGTGCAGCAAAGGTGGAGAATCTGGTTGTTCTCAAACCTGACCGTGCATTCGAATCACCTGCAGGGCTTGGCAAAATCCTGCCCTGCCTCCCTCCCCAGATTCCTGATTCAGGAATTCTGGGGCAATGGCTGAGAGTTATCATTTCTAGCAAGGTCTCCGGTGCTACTGATACCACTGGTCCTGACACTACACTTTGAGAACCACTGTCCTAGTGGAAAGAGCACTGATTTAGGATCCAGAGGAGCTTAGTGACAAGTTTCTTGATCTACTGTGATTCAGTTTCATCTTTGAAAGAAGATGAACTCATTAACTCATCCACATACAAGTTACTGTAGAGATTTATTGAGACAATATTCAGAGTCACCATAAGGAATGTTTCAAGTGCCAAAGGCCTGCATTCCATGATCTCTCCATGTACCAGGAGTCTGAGATCAAATGGGGTGAATCCCAGAAGCACTAAAAGAACATGGATGACAAAATGATGAAAGCAGCAACTGATGTACCATCAGTAATGATGGGAATAATGGCTCCAGTAAGAGAAGTGGTGTCTCACAGAGACACTAGGCATCACCTTGAAAACATTGATAAGAGTAACTGAAGTAACAAAAAGTCGGAATTTTCCAAGGAGGCGCCAGTAATAATCAGAAATATTGTAATGATGCCAAAAAAGGGCTTCAGTGTTCATTTGTTGTAATCACCCTAAATAGGCCTTAAATGTAGGCTCTTCATAAAGCCTTAAACTAATGTGCAAAAGAATGAATCATGGCCACTTATAAAGATGTTTGTAAAGAAGAATGTGGGAGAACAAAAAAATCAACATGCAGTGTAATGAACTAGGAGGTATAATAATGGTGAGTGGAAAACAGGAGCCTGGAGGAGAAAGAGCCTCTCCTAGGTGGGATGGAAGATGTGACATGGGAAGTGATACTTGAAGGATATATAGTGCTCACCAGACACCAAAGGAGGTGGCGGGGTGGGGATCAGGACACTCAGAAAATAGAAGCATCTCCTCCATAGGTCAGGTGCCCTATGCCTTCCAAACAGCCATCTACTGCCAGCTCTGTTCCCTACTCCGATAACTGGGAACCTTAACTTACGTGAGCATTGAAAGAAGAGAAGCAGGGCTGCAAGGGAAGTGTCCCAAGAGTAAGAACGCGAGTGCAGATGGCTGGGTACCACCAGCTTGTGGTTGTAATTCCTGCCGCCAGAAGGAGCAAAGCCTTCGGTCTGAAGTCAACACTTTAATGAGAAGATTGACTTGGAGGCAAAGGAAGGATTTCTGTGACTTGGCACAGGTGATTGGGGTAGCGGGGAGTCTTATCTCTAGTGATGGTAACAGAAAAATCATAGAACACAAATCACCCTTGGGGAGTAGCTTGGGATACTCTGCAAGAAGGTTGGGAGAAGGACTGGATTTCCTAACTAGTAGTCTCCCCCATTGTGTAGTTCTAGATTTATATGGTATTAGTGGCAATGTTTTCATGTAAGGAGAGTGTTAAAATGGAAGAGCTGTTTCTTCAAGTACAATAGAATAATAAGTGAAATGATGTGAAAAGATAGAACTAATAATTAAATGGATTTTTTTTTTTGTATTAAAACTCTCCATTAGCAGAAGTGGTTGGGATAGAGTATTTTGATTAGTTTAAACCATATTATTTCCTACATGAGTTACAAATGTTTAAAGACTGACAATACCATGTCATATTCTAAGTGCAATAACACTATGAATAATTTCTTCTTTGATGATTCAGAACACCCAGGATCTTTCCATGTATGGCAGCCTTCATGTAAGGTCTCTTCTTACCATACAGTGTTGTGGATACAGAAGGGAAGGAAATGGGGTTGGATGAGTACTGAGTACTGATCACAGGACGGAGCTTGAAAGTTGCTTTTTGGAATAAATTTCTTATAGTAGCCTGTTCATCATATGACCTTCTCATAATAGTGGAATATAAAATGCAGTTCAGGCTGAGTGCAGTGGCTCACACTTAAAATCCCACCACTTTGGAAGGCCGAGGCAAGTGGATCACTTAAGGTCAGGAGTTCGAAACCAGCCTGGGCAACATGGTGAAACTTTGTCTCTACAAAAAATATAAAAATTAGCCAGGCATGATAGGGCACGACTGTAGTCCCAGCTACTTGGGGAACTGAGGTGGGAGAATCCCTTGAGCCCAGGAAGTTGAGGCTGCAGTGAGCTGTGATTGTGTCGCTGCACTCCAGCCTGAGTGACAGAACAAGAATCTGTCTCAAAAATAAATAAACAAAATGCAGTTCCTGTACAAACATTAAGTGCTTTGAATTTTTAAGAACTTGGATTTAAGGCAAAGGAAGTTTCTCGCAAAAAGAAACAGGGTTGACCGATTGAGCAGGACATTGCCTCCCTTGTGTCCCCAGATTATCAGGCGCATCTTGGGAAGCTGGCCAGCCTGGGATGTCACTGGTACAGATTGAGATGTTGTCACTCAGATCTTAAAATGATGAGACTTTCCTTAGCCTCAAAGGTGTCCTAAGACAGGGCAGGGGGAGTGAAGGCAAGTGTTGCTTCTCTGTGTAGGAATGATTTCCCAGGCTGCTTCTAGTCCTTCTAGGAAAGAAAGAGTTTTCTACCTCTCGGTGCCAGGGGTAGTAGACAGTGGAGAAAGGTGGCCACATTGGGATCTAGGGGCAGCTGGAGCAGGAGGCACCAAGAAGCACAGTCAGGGTCTGCACCTGGAGCTCCCTGGAGGGAATTGCAGAGGTTAGAGTAAGCCGGGCACCAGGTGACGGTCACAGGTGAGCGCATATACGTACTTCAGGTCAGAGCAACACAAAGGCTTGGCTACAGACAAGCGTGAGGCAGGAGGGTCGAGAGCAATTTCAGGCTTGACTGGCCAAGTCCAGGAGCTTACCGAGAACTTGCAGCTCTGGATATAGGTGACTTTTTAAAAGTCTGGTATGAACTTGTTTTTTTGTCATTCCTCATCCTCCTAAACTAGTAGTGAGTGGGAGATGAAGGGGAGACAGAAATCTAGTTGAGCATGCTGGTCAGTTGGGTACCTATTAATTAAGGATTGGTGATAAGTGAATGTTATTTAAGAACTCATGACTAATATCTAGCTGTCATTCAGTTTCAATAGGCTATGAAATGCCTGCTGTGCCCAGAAAGACTCCCACAGAAATTTTTGACAAGCGCTATGTGTTAAAAAGAATAAATACCTGACTTCAGTTCTTTTAGGTATGAAAAAAGAAAAATGCTGTTGCCTCTTATAAGGCCATGCATGAGTAGTAGTGACTTCTTTTTCTTTTCTTTTTCTTTTTTTTCTTTTTTCTTTTTTTTTTTAGTGTCTTGCTCTGTCACCCAGGCTGGGGTGCAGTGACGTGATCTCAGCTCACTGCAACCTCCGCCTCCTGGGTTCAAGCGATTCTCCTGCCTCAGCCTCCCAAGTAGCTGGGATGACAGGTGCATGCCATCATGCCTGGCTAATTTTTGTATTTTTAATAGAGACGGGGTTTCACCATGTTGGCCAGGATGATCTCGAACTCCTGACCTCAAGTGATCCACCCGCCTCGGCCTCCCAAAGTGCTGAGATCACATGTGTGAGCCACCACGCCTAGCCAATAGTGGTGACTTTTAACCTCTCCCCTCCCCTCCCAACCTCTCATATTTTGCTCATTTCACCCCTTGGCTTATAGCTCCAGCCCCATCTCCAGTGCCATCACCCCTCTCTATGACGGCTTTTCAGGGAGCTTCTCCATCCTTACTGGTTTCCCTTAACCCTATTTGTAAAGTGTTTCCTTCAGCATTGTCAGCCATACCCAACACAAAAGTGTTCCATTTGTTCCCGCAAGAACACTCAACCTGTATAGCCACTTATTAGCTTTGTGATGTGAGGCAAGTTATTTAATATCTTCTTTCAAATCCACAAGGTGGGAGAATTTGTAAAATGCTCATCTAAACCATGTAAAATGATGCTATATGACCAGCTCTGACCTACAAAAATATCAGCCTCCTATGCTGTGAGAATTAAATGTAAAGCAATTCAGGTAGCACCTGACGTGTTGTAAGCTATTACTCATTTCTACCGATGACATTCAGACTCTGTGAATTATGTCTTTGCCCAAGGATAGCAAATGTGTGACCTGTGCTGCCTCCACCTCCACCCATTCCCAAGAAGCCACTATTCCTTTATTGTAGGGCTCTTTCTCACTGAGCCCGCAGGCCAGTTGACACCCTTTGAGGATAAGAGGCCCCGTCTCTTCTGGTCTCAATAGATTTCCATGCCCTTGCCCAGCCAGTCTATCAAAAGGGTCTCTCCTCTCTCTTGCAGTAAGGCACTGTGCGCTCCTGGCATTTTTCCGTGGATTTTTTTTCATAGAAATGTTCTACATGGTGGTAAGGTCTTAGGTCGCTGTTAATGCTTAGTGGTGCTGCAGTTACCTTTGGGTTAAGTGAGGTTTTGTGGACTTCCCTGGTGGTTCAAGAACCTTTGTGTAATTTTGGTTTTTGGAACATATGTTCTGGATTTCAAACTCTGTATGCCACCACGCCCGGCTAATTTTTTTGTATGTTTAGTAGAGATGGGGTTTCACTGTGTTAGCCAGGATGGTCTCGATCTCCTGACCTTGTGTTCCACCCTCCTCAGCCTCCCAACGTGCTGAGATTACAGGCGTGAGCCACCGCACCCGGCCCAAACTACATTACTTTTTAAAAATGAGGCCAGTGGCCAGGCACAGTGGCTCACATCTGTAATCTCAGCACTTTGGGAGGCCGAGGTGGGCAGATCACCTGAGGTCAGGAGTTTGAGAACAGCCTGGCCAACATGGCAAAACCCCGTCTGTACTAAAAATACAAAAATTAGCCAGGCTAGGTAGTACAGGCCTGTAGTCCCAGTTACTCGGGAGGCTGAGGCAGGAGAATCATTTGAACCTGGGAGTTGGAGGTTGCAGTGAGCCAAGATTGTACCACTACGCTGCAGCCTGGGTGACAGACTGAGACTCCATCTCTAAATAAATAAATAAATAAATAGATAGATAGATAGATAGATAGATAGATAGATAGATAGATAGATAGATAGGCCGGGTGTGGTGGCTTGCATCTGTAATCCCAGCACATTGGGAGGCCAAGGCAGGAAGATCAGTTGAAACTGGTAGTGAGACCCTCTTACTAACTGCCCCCCCCAAAAAAAATTAGCTGTGCATGATGGTGCCACGTTTAGTTCTAGCTATTGGGGAGGCTGAGGCAAGATGACCACTTGAGCCCAGTTCAAGGCTATAGTGAGCTGTGATCAAAAGAATAGTGTTAATGAGTCCCACCTTTCTCTGCTTTTCCTGAGTCTATTGCCAAAAGAAAAAAGTTTCCAGTCATGGACACGATGCAGGCTTTTGTTTGCATGCCACAAACATCCTTTACAGTCTTGCTATCGTGGCAGAATGCGTGGCTTCCCTATCACGTCAGCAAAATACATTAGGAATTAACTCGCAACCAGAAAAGCACCCAATTTATGTAGCAAATTAATTTAAAGTGGAAACATTTTCTGCACTGTTGCTAAGGGGTATAAACCCACCCACCCCATCTAGGGTTAGGTGAAAGGAGGAGAGTAACAGCAAATATGATTCAGGCTGAAGATCAGGGTTATTTGGCTGGTTCTAGAAATGAGAAGCTAATAAAACAACTCACTCAAGTCGCTTTTTATGTGTGCCTACTAAAATTAACTCAGTTGCCCCTCCATCAACTTCACTTTGCATACACAGTTGGATAATTGCGTATTTAACATTTTGATTCATTTTTACACTGAGAAAGTTTGTGCCTATTTTCAAACTATATCCTGAATTCAAACTTAGCATACTATTTAAAGGATATATCATTTTGCATATATAAGGTAATCCAAAGAGTGGTGACATTTGCTTTTTCTAACTCAAAGAAGAGAAGATACTAGTCCTGGATTTTAGAGCCTCTTCAGGTTCCTTCTCGTCTAACCCAGGTTTAGCCCACTCAAATATCACATGCATGCTAAATTTAAATGCTGCCAGATTTGTATAACATCTCACTTCTCAGTGTATTTGCAGCAATGTTGCAAGACATCGCTGTATTCCGGAGATCATTTTGCTCTGCCTTCAACAGTTTTTTAAGGAGGCTTGAATTTTTCTGGGGACGTGCTACTAGGCTGATTTCAGAGGAGTTGTCCTCAAATGTTGAGCAACCAAATGATACAAGCCATTTTGGGACCAGAAGGACACTGAGCTCGCTGCCTCCCGACTACGTGAAAAGGTGCTGCCTACATTTCAACCCAAGCCTGTTCTTTCCTAAAGCTGACTTTCAAATTCCCCCTGCTCATGACTTATGGTGACTTTTTAAATTAGCCTCAACTGCTGGATGAACGCTGCTCCAGATGTGGGGCTCAACTCTGATCATTAATAGCAAGAAGCTATTAATCAGCAAATCGCAAAATTCTAATCACCAGGACTTGACTTTAGACGATAGGCTGCTTCAGCCTCGTAGCCCAAGACCTGAACTATGAAGAGCCACCCTGGCTACCGCGCTCTAGAGAAGCCTCAAATCCATCCACATCTTGGCCCGTCTCCATCAAGCGGATTTTAGCATGGGAGGTGGTACACTATGGATTGGGGGCCAGGGAATGACTCTGGGCTTGAATCCTAAAGGATCATGAATAGAAAATCACATCTATACAAATAATGGCCCCTGAAAATATGTTGATGTTATTGGGCCTTTGAAATGCTTTCAATGTGGTTGATTATTTTATGAGCAGTATTTGCACAACTTGTTCTACCCCCGTGAAGTCCAAACTTTTCGTTGTGGCATTCAAAGCCACTCACAGTCAAATCTATCTTTCCACTTCAATTCCAGAGACTTCCCAACTCAACCCCTAGCCTGGAGTGTAGACACTATTGGGCCCTCATCCCTCAATGCAAAGCCCATATTCACACTTTAGGGCATGTGTTCAGGATGAGCCCTCTGTGTTGGAGCTTCCCGACCTTTTAAAATTAATAGCCCATGAAGGTGATTCTTTTGTATTAAAAATATCTGTTTTCAATACTTGACATGCTTCCACATTATTCCTGAACAATAAATTTTAATGATTATTTCTTAAAATTCTGGTAGTCTCCACTGATGAGAAACTTTTTCTTTAAACAACTAGGTAATAAAAATTTAAAAGCCATTGATTTTGTGATCATTCGAAATGTATAATGTAGCTGATTATTATATTTAAATATTCTAATGGCTCTCATATTAATGAATAGATTTTTTAAATGCTTGAGATAATGGGTTTTTAAATTTCATTGAACTTTCTATGTCAGTTATTTCAAAATTTATTTATTCATTTGTACAAAAAATGTTATTGACCTTTTATTATTTGCCAAGTTCTACTCTAGGTACCAGTAATTCCGCCACGAGCAATTGTAACAATGCCACAGCCCTGCCCCCGTGGAGTTTACTCCAAGTCAAGGGAGACAAATGATAAACAAAATAAGTAAATATTTAGTAATCAATATACTACATAGTATGTTAAGTACTATTTAAATATACTTAATATACTCGGTAAAGTAAGTGATATGGAGAAAAATAAAGTGATGATAGGAGATACTGAGCAATAGCAGTGCTGGCCAATTTTGAATAGTGTGGTCAGGGAAGACCTTACCAAAGTGATATTTGAACAAAGACCTAAAAAAGAAGAGGCGATGAGCCAAGTGGGTACATGGAAGAAGAACGTTCCCAGCAGAAGTATGAAGGCTATGCATAGCCCAAGGCAGGAGTGTGTCCGGCTTGTTAAGAAACATCATGGCTGCCGGGCACGGTGACCACGCCTGTAATCCCAGCACTTTGGAAGGCTGAGGAGGGCAGACCACGAGGTTGTGAGTTCAAGAACAGCCTGGCCAAGATGGGGAAACCCCATCTCTACTAAAAATACAAAAAAATTTGCTGGGCGTGGTGGCGGGCACCTGTGATACTAGCTACTCAGGAGGCTGAGGCAGGAGAATCGCTTGAACCAAGGAGGCAGAGGTTGCAGTGAGCAGAGATCACACCACTGCACTCCAGCCTGGGTGACAGAGCAAGTGAGACTCCATCTAAAAGAAAAATAAAAAAAGAAGAAGAAACATCATGGCCATTGTACATTAGACAGAAGGACACCACGGTGGGCACTAGTGTGATATACAATGAGAGAAATCACAGAGGTCAGATGAGGCAGAGCTTTGAAAGCCGTTGCGAGAACTTTCTAAAGATGGGAAGCTGACACAGGGTTGATAGCAGAGGAGTGATAAACCACAATATGTTTTTACATTTTAAAGGATGCCTTCTGTGCTGTGTTGAGCACAGACTGCCGTGTGGAGAGTGCTACAGGAGAGAGAACTCGTGGGAGGCTCTTACAATCATTTAAGCTACAGACAATAGACTAAGAGGGTCAGTATTCCAAAACACACCTTCTGGAGCACACAGGTGCCTCACACCAGTCGGGAACTTCTGCTCTGCAAAGTCTGAAGACTGAGCTAAAGGTAGGTACCTAGGGCCCTATAAGCAATTTACGTGTATCTCAAGGATCCTGAATCAAAGTGTCCCAGTTCCAGTACCCAGACTAGAACTCTTGAGCCCGGTGTCACTGAAAGTTGCTGATTATCTTTCCTCACGGCCTTAGATTGTTCTGTTCATTCTCAAGGGCAAGTGACAACATTAGGCTCTGACACAGGTGCAGCTGTGTTCTCATCCTGGGGAAGCATAGACTTGGCCGTTCTATCTGCCCTCCCTGCATTTGCACTTGTCCCACCTGGAAAAAAATGGTTTCTGCATCCTCCTCTATGTGGTCCTCCCTATTCATACCAGCAAGACCTTTTGTCTATATTTTTGTCAGCCCGGAGCCTAAGATAAATAGAATATAATCAAGATATGAGTGCACTATGTGACTGGGTCAAAAAGAGATGGGGGCGCCAAGAGTCCACTGTTATTCTTCAGATCCTTGGTCCCCCAACCCTGACCCAAATTCATCTCCAGCTTGACCTCAGTTCCTATGACCCACCACCCGTGCCTGCCTATCCACAGAACAAGATTGGGACCTGGCCCAATCCTTTGCCTACATTTATGCTATAGTAAATGAGGTGCTCTCTATCTACCAATTGATGTGCCACAACTCTGTGACTTTATTCATCTGCTCCCTCTGCCTGGACCCACTGTCCCATTTTCTTCAACAGATTGACTTTCACTCATTCTTCAGGGCTTAGCCCAGGCATCTTGGCCAAGTGTCCATGGCTAACCTCCCCAGGCAAAGTGTCCCTTTGCATTCCTGTACGGTTAGACATCCAACATTATATTAAAAGTACTACTGTCTTTCCTACCAGAATTGAAGGTTTTGTGGTCAGATATATCTATCTTATCTACTAAATTCCTAAATCCTCTTGCACTTAGCTCTATAAATGTTTGCAGAACTCAGCCTCCTCTACTTTGTAAAGCTTATTCAACAACTTCAAATAGTCCAAACTGATTTGCTCCTTGTCCGAATTCTAACCTAAACCAAATAACTTAAAATTTAAGTATTCTCTAATTTTTGAATTATTCTGTGTGTTTTTCATCTGCTGCTCAAATAGGTCTAAGTTTCATGCACGTTGGGACTATGTCATGCATTTCAATATATAATGTTTCAAGTACATCTGGGATAGCAATAAGCAATACTATAAATGCAAAAACTATAGATTGTTTCACGAACTCTACTTTAACTTTCATTCTACTAAATGAGGAAAGTTGACTAGCTTCTCTGCTTCAGAGAGTGATTATGAACATCATTTAGTAAATATTCAAGACTACATTTGAATTATTTGGATGAAATATGATTTACATCACAATGAGATTTTGTATTCTTAAATATCATATTCTTAAATGTAATATTCATATCATATTCATGTTCTTCACAACAAGTAAAGAGAAATCCACAAAGATAATATAGAGTGAATCCCAAAGGAAATGCGATCAATATGTTTGATCAGACTTTTCTAAGGGCTGTGAATCTTTGAAGCTTCAATGCTGGACTTGCTATAAAAGTCCATTTTTAGATATTTACATGTTCCATGTTAATATATGAAAACATCATATATAATAAAATTAATGCTATCCATATTTTATTTTTTGCTTTTCTTGTTTTGGGCACAAAGATCAATTTACATAGTAATTCAAAGAGGAGAAATAGCTTCAATTTTTCAGGTGTTCTTGTCTAACAACATTGGGAAATCTATCATATACATTATGTTAGTTCACTTGAGCTGCAATAACAAAATACTATAGAATGGGAGGTTCATAAACAACAGAACTTTATTTCTCAGTTCTGGAGACAGAGAAGTCCAAGATCCAGGTGCTGGCACATTCCTGTGTCATAGGCAGCCACCTTTTTGCTATAAGCTCACAGGGTGGAAGGAGTGAGGAAGCTCTCTGGGGCCTCTTTTATAGGCACTTAATCCCTTTCGTGAGGTCAAGAATCCCATACATGACTTAATCACCCCCCAAAGGCCCTACCCCCTGATACCATCACCTTTGGCATTAGCATTTCAACATATGAATTTGGGGATACAAAAATATTCAGTCCATAACATATGCCTAATGATAGTATGAGGGAAATGCTTAAAATGTGATTTAGTACATTTCATTGTTATGAAATATTGCTGCTTTTTTTTTTTTTTTTTGGTGGAGTTTTTCTCTTGTTGCCCAGGCTGAGGTGCAATGGCGTGATCTGGACTCAATGTAACCTCCGCCTCCCAGGTTCAAGCGATTCCCCTGTCTCAGCCTCCCAAGTAGCTGGGATTACAGGTGCCTGCTACCACGCCCAGCTAATTTTTTTGTATTTTTATTAGAGATGGGATTTCACCATGTTGGCCAGGCTGGTCTTGAACTCCTGACCTCAGCTGATCCACCTGCCTCAGCCTCCCAAAGTGCTAGGATTACAGGCGTGAACCACCACACCCTGCTTATTGTTGCTTTTTAAAAATAGAATCAGAATGATAACAATACATTTTCTAATCTAGAGGTAAGTGCAAACTCTTAGCACCCAGTAGAGTTTGAAACAAGACTCATTTAGGAAGCTATTTTTAGATGCTTTATTGCTATATCTAAATTTATATTTAACAACTGCCCTGTCAAATCTCTATACATGTTTCATTTTACATACTTAACAAAGTATCATGAACTTGAAAAATTCAAAAATAACAATTTTAGAAGAGTTTTATAACAAGACAACTTACCCTGGAACCACTTTCATAGTGGCTAAAGAGCAATCAGTGCATTTACTCCTAATTCTAGCATATTTTTGTAAAACCATCCTTCCAAGTAACTATACTTTTTTTGTTTTTGTTTTTCTTAGACAGTGTCTTGCTCTGTTGCCCAGACTGGAGTGCAGTGGCACGACCTCTGCTCAATGCAGCCTCTGCCTCCTGGGCTCAAATGATTATCCTGCCTACCTTCCCATGTAGCCAAGACCACAGGTATGTGGCACCATACACTCCAGCCTGGGCAACAGAGAGAGACACTGTCCTCCACAAAAAAATTATTGGTAGCCACAACTGAGACAAGACACTTTGTGTCCTCAATTTTATTTTAAGAGCATGAAAGGGTCCTGAAAACAAAGTGTTTGGCTTAGGACAAAGTGTTTGACTTAGGACATATTCTGCCTGGCTATTTTTGTAGAGATATGGTGTCACTTTGTTGTCCAAGCTGGTCTTGAACTACTGGACTTAAGCAAGCCTTTCACCTTGGCCTCCCAAAATGCTGGGATTACAGGCATGAGCCACTGTGCTGGGCAAGTTAATATACTTTTTAAACAAAAGTTTTAGTCACACTTCTGAATAATCTATTATGTTACTGAAAACTATGTGTCATTCTGGCAGTTTATTTTAGATTATTTTAATAAAATATTTTAAGTAACCATTTATTTAAATCTACTCCTAAGGAACAGACCAATGGAAATAAGTAGTTCTTAAGTTCAATTCTAAAATATTATTTTAAAATGCTCTGAGATTTTTTTTTTTTCATGGCCTGGAATGATTTGGGATCTGAAGAGTGAGTACATGGAATTCTGGAATTCTGAATATGGTGCTAGATCTTAGGTATTTCTAGCCCTGTTATAGTAGCTACTGGAGCTGTCCATGGTGTTCTGAGGTTCAGAATATGTCCTAAGCCAAACACTTTGCTTTCAGAATCTTTTCACATTCTTAAAATAATTGAGGACCCAAAGAGAGGGCTCTTGTTTCCGTTGTGTCTACCAATAATTTTGTGGAGTACAGGGTCTTGCTCTGTTGCACAAGTCTTCCACTGGCCCTTTCTTCTTCATATCTCTTTGTTTCTGGTGTGTCCCTCTGTCATTAGCTTTGCCAACCTGAGATGCATCATACAACTTCCTTCAGCCGATACCTACATTCTTTGCCCTATGAATGTCTAACTTCCAAATACCCTTTCCTCTGGAGAGCTTCTGAGCAAAGGCCAGCACTGTTGTCAGAGCATTGCTATTAACATAGAGGCTGTGCATGTGGCTACACTAGAATTACAGTATATAACAAGGGCAGGGAGACCAACTGTGTACTGCACAAGCCCTGTCCAATGGAACCTTCTGCATGATGGAAATCCTTTATATTTGAGCTGTCAAGGAGAGCAGCCATGAGTCACAAGTGGCTATTGTGTACTTGAAATGTGGCTACTGTAGCTGAGGAACTGCATTTTAAATTTTATTTAGTTTTAATTCACTTAAATTTAAATAGCTCTATGTGGGTGTCATATTGGACAACAAAGTCGGCCGGGCGCGGTGGCTCAAGCCTGTAATCCCAGCACTTTGGGAGGCCGAGACGGGCGGATCACGAGGTCAGGAGATCGAGACCATCCTGGCTAACACAGTGAAACCCCGTCTCTACTAAAAAATACAAAAAACGAGCCGGGCGAGGTGGCGGGCGCCTGTAGTCCCAGCTACTCGGGAGGCTGAGGCAGGAGAATGGCGTGAACCTGGGAGGCGCAGCTTGCAGTGAGCTGAGATCCGGCCACTGCACTCCAGCCCGGGCGACAGAGCGAGACTCCGTCTCAAAAAAAAAAAAAAAAAAAAACAAAAACAAAAAAACAAAGTCATAGACTCTACTTGAAATAGCTCCTTTAATCTGAGAATCAGGTGAAGTCATGTTAATGATGTCACTGTGTAGACACTGGTACTGCTCTTCAGCACAGGCGTGTTTTCCATTTTCTGGGCACACAGAGGACACTTCCCAGCTCTCTTGCCTGGAGGCAGGGTCACGTGACTATGATCATGTGATGCAGCTCCCTTCCAGGCAAATATTTAACTGCAGTACATGACACTCCTTTTTCATTCTGCCATGGTAATGAGAATGTTCCAGACCATGGAGCCTCTGTGATCCTCGGTCCAGAATGAGTGTGGAACAGAGCCGCTCACTCCATCATAACCCACACTGGACATGAATGTGAGTAAGAAATAAACTTCTGTGTGGCAAGCCACAGGAAATTCAGGGTTCCTCTATTACTGCAGCATAACCTAGACCTTCCTGGCTAATAAGATTCCACATCAGAATCACCTGAGCAGATTGTTAAATCCACATAGCTAGGGTCCATCCCAGGTTGGGAGCTGGGCACCAGTATTTTTGGTTCAAAACAAAATAAAACAAAAGATCTCTCCAGGTGCTTTGAATGCATGCTATAACTGGCTAAGAAGCAGTGCTGAAATACACTGTCACTGTTACTACAGATAGTATAGAAATGAGTCCAAGAGAGATAATGCTAAATTTTGTAAAGCCACTTGCCTGCTACATGAGGGAGATGAAGTGTGACCTGTGCTCTTTCCCCATGCTGTGGTTCCCTTCCTCTTGTTCTAAGTGCCAGGGATGGTGGGAGAGAGCAGACTGATATGTCCTGGCCTCCAAATTGAATTTGTTAATGCTTTTGTCCTTATTATAATACTTTCACACACAGTGATTAGTTCCACAAAAGCCTGTTTATTCCAAAACCTAGTATTAAGAGTGGCATATACTGTAGAGTAGGCTAGGAATCTAACTTCTACTGAAAAATATTGTTTCAATCAGTACATGTATTCCAAGTTTGAATAATATGTGTAAAAACAAGTTTTAAAAGTTAAATCAATTTTTATTGGATAATAGGCTGTAGAGAACAGGACTGGCATTGCATATTGCTTGATTAGCATAGCAGGTAATTAGTAACAACTGCTCTACTGACCATATAATGTCTGCCTTGAAATGTCTTTTTTTTTTTTTTTTTTTTTTTGAGACAGAGTCTCGCTCTGTCGCCCGGGCTGGAGTGCAGTGGCCGGATCTCAGCTCACAGCAAGCTCCGCCTCCCAGGTTTACGCCCTCCTGCCTCAGCCTCCCGAAATGTCTTTATTCATCTTTTAAAGTGATGAGCCTTGGATGTTGGTTATTTCATTTATCCAGCAAATGTTGATAGAGTATCTGTCATATACCAGTCACTGTGATATGCACTGGGTACAGAGTAGTGAACCAAATAAACAAAATACCTGTCCTTGTGGAGCTTCCAGTTTAATAGGAGATGTAAACAATAAGCAAATACATCATTAAATATATAATTACCAATTGTGTTGATTTCCTCAAAATTAATACATAAATTTAATGTAATTCAATTTATAATTCCAATTTTTTGAGATAATTCTGTAATGTGCTGATAATGTATATATGGAAGAGTAAAAGACCAAGATTAGCCAAGAAAAGGAGATGAATGAGTACGGTGGTGGGTGGGTAGTTTATCATAGGGATCAGTTTGAGTCCTTTGACGGAGGAGTGGGTAGTGCCTATAAAATACGAAAGGGAACAAGCGAGGCTGGGCAGGGAGAGCTTCAATCCTGATCACACCTCACACGTGTGAAAGGAGAGGGAGGAAGGGTCCCCGAGGGCCATGCACCTCTGATGAAGTCCTGGCCAACCCAGTCAAGAGCCCTGGAGCAAAAACTTTGCCTTTGGAGGAGTCCTGCCCTGGGTAGGAATGGCCAGGCCCCAGTGCTTCTGCCATGCCAGTCATTTGCTGGGGGCTGCCCAGCTCCAACTTTGCAGGGCTGTCAGCTCACTGGGCTCCATGCAGCTGAAAGGCCAGTTTTTCTGATCAGTGCTGGGGCCCCAGGCTGTACAGTAGCACATAGAATAAAGCTACTGTCTTCAAAACAGCCTGGTATTGGAATAAGAAAAGAAAAAAGATCATGAGATGGAATAAGGAGCCAAAAATAAAAATAAAATAAATGACTTTAGCATCAGTAAATGAGAATTACTTTTTTTTTAAAAAAAAGTTTAATTCAATGGAGGAAAAGGTTTATTTGATAAATGGTGCTGGCATAAATGCCTGTCTTTTTGGAAGGAAATAAAAGTGGATATCTCCATCTTAACTATAGACAAAAATTTATGCCAGAGGCACCAAACACTTAACTATAATAAATAAAATATAAAAACCTTACAAGAAACTATGAAATTCTGTCTATGTAATCCAGCAGTAATGACCATAAATTACTCAAGGCTGGAAACCCAGAAACTATTTTTAAAAAGGACTGTAGAATATTCAAAATTTTACTAGAGAAAAGATACCATAAACAAAGGCATGAGACCAGTGACAAATCAGGAAAATCATTTAACTGATTAAATGATTAAAAATCATTCAAGCATTTAGAGAACTGGCTTACAATATTGTACAGCCATAACAAAGAGGCTGATTTCTATAAGCCAGGAATGAAAATCAGTTATGTGTTTTACGGCCAAGTAGGACATCTACTGTTTATATTTTCCATGTGGGTTCAGTGAAGAAATGCATATATAGGGATATATTGGATGGACTGAAATCTTAAATGATCTGTGAGGAAAGCCACGTTGACTTTCTTCACTTCTCAATTCTGTTGAACACCAGAAAGTTGGGGAAAAATATGACTGTCCTGCAGTGAAATGCTCTCCCTCCACAGGCACCCCTGGCATTGTAACTCTTTTATGTGTAATGGGATTTCTGCATTATACTGTATCCCAGGAGAATGAATGCTTGCGGATGCCTGCTAGAAATTTCAAAGCCCTGTGGGAAAGTCTTATCTCACCCTGGAAGGTGAGGTCATTTTCCATTTCAGGGATACATGAAAGAAGTTAGTCCTCAAGAAATTAAGTCTACAAAGGCAGGCCTCAAGTAGATCGGGAAAGGCTCTCTTTCTTTCTTTTTTTTCTTTTCTTTTATTTTATTTTCTTTCTTTCTTTTTTCTTTTCTTTTCTATTTCCTTCCTTCCTTCCTTCTTTCCCTCTTTCTTCTTTTGTTGAGGTTTTCTTCCCTCGATTATAGATACCAATGAGTGTAGATGTCTTTGAAGTGACCCTTGTTTGGTAGATAATAAGATGGTCTCAGATCATAAACCTGAAAGGGTCTTAAATACTAAACCACCAACAGAAGATGCATAAGCTATAGTTACCAGGCTTTACTAAGACAGATATTTAAGTGTCACAGGTCTCTGTCCCTTCTTTCCATTTGTTTTCCAAACCTTTGGTAAACATCTGCCTTGTCCCTGCCGGGTAAAGCCACTGTGAACCATATCATGAGAATGCCTGGGTGTGGTGATGAGCATCTGCCCTGGTGGCCAAACGTGGATAATCTATTATTGAAAAGAAGTGGCAATTTCCTCATAATACTTTGCAGTAACAACCTAGAGCCTAATGCTTTATCCCTCTGAAAAAAATCCCAATAATTGCCAATATATCTGTGATCCATTAATTTATCCAGTCCTTTGGTAAACCTATTTGTAGTTTCCATTTCTACTGTCTCTGTGTCCTAGGATAACACATCCATAATTTTACTATTTCTATTTAAAGCAGGACTACATTTATTTGTCCTTAGTTTCCTTCTTCAAGCTTCAAGGGATACTCCCCTACCCTAGGATGACAACATTTAGTGGATCAATATTTGGTGAGTTCTTTTTGATCTATACAAAACAAGTGTGTGTACACATGTATACATAAGTATATATGCACATATATATCCGCAACATAATATTTTCATATTGAGTTGTGCATTGTTGTGGTTGTAGTTTAAGCTTTTTAAATATAGTATTCCTCACTTCATTCTCAACCCCGTTATCTTTAACCTTTTATATTGTCCTACTCTTTAACCTGATATAGTCAGCTACACTGAATTCTAAGACCATCAAAATGTATTTGAAATAAATTTGTTTGAAAATATTCCTGTAATAAATAAGCTTAGTTATCAGAAATACTCAACATCAACAGGTAACAATAACTTTCATTAGATTTTTCTTTCCTTAAAATGTGAAAGAGAGATAAATCTTTATCCATATCTGTTATGATTGCAACAGTAGAAATGGTAGTTTAAATTCCATATTTATAGGGATACATGAATATTCTTATATTAGTCACATGATTTATGAATAGTATATTCTGTTGGGGTTAAAAGAATGTGGAGCCTAAAGGCACAATTACATTTTAATTCTAATTTCTTTCAAGGAGTTTTCATTTACGTTACAAGCTTGTCATCTCCAGAGACAAGGCAACTCTTGTCTGGGAACCGTCTGGTTTTAATTTGGTATGTTATAAACTGTAAGGCAAGGTGGGAGTGGAAAGAAAACTGGATCAGGAGTTGTTAAAACCTGTGGTGAGTAGCATTATGCTGTGGCCAGGCTCTGCAGCCCCAAATCAGCTTTGATCTGGGCTCTGCCATTCGAGAAACAATTCACTGTACTCGGGCAAATCACATCCCCTCTGTAAACCTTAAGTAACCTTATTTGTTAATTGAGGGCTGAGGGGAGGGTTCAGGGAGAGTAGTCAGCGAAGCATTGAATGGCGAGTGTGCACAGCGGGTTCTCTTCTCAGTGACGCTTGTCCTGGCTCTACTGCGAGCTCTGAGATGCCACGTTAGTCACAACCTGTAAAGGTGTTCATTTCTTTATTTGCTAAAAGGTTAGTTTAAGGAAATTCTAAATTCCCTTTTAATACTGCATTTTATACTCATATCTGAAAGGCACTTCTTTTCACCATAGCCATCTCCTCTTGTTTCAGTTTATTCTCCACTAAGTCCTCCGTGACCACCACGCACCCACATCTTCATATGCCAAGACAAGTCCTCCTTCTCCATGTTCCACACTGCCTTGTCTCCTGAGATGACAAACTCCTTAGCACCAGAGATGGTATCTTTCTCATCTTTGCCTCCTCGGGGATAGTGTACACAGTGCATAGTATAGAGTAAGTGCTAAACAAGCATCATTTGACTGAATGAATGAATAGGCACAGGGAGATAGGTGAATGGATAAGGTACTAGTTTACTGAGGCTGCCTTAACAGCCTTAACAGGTACATACAATGCACGGCTTAAAACAACAGAGACTAAACATCTGAAATGAAGCCATTGGCAGGATCGTGCACCCTTTGAAACCTGGAGTGAAGAATCTTTCCTGTCTCTTCCTGGCTTCTGGTGGTGGCCGGCAATCCTTGGTATTCCACGATGCGCAGCTGCAATGCTTCTATCTCTGTGTCCCTTATCACTTGGCTTTCTCTCCGTGTGTGTCTGTGTGTGTGTGTGTGTGTGTGTGTGTGTCTTCTTATGAGGACACCAGTTGTGTTGGATTCAGGGTCGATCCTATTACAGACGACCTCACCTTAACTAATTTCATCTGTAACTGCCCGGTCCAAAGTCACATCCACAGGCACTGGGCATCCCCAAAAGGGAAGGACAAGATTCTCTCCTTGGTCAGATTCTAGCCAGACTCCCCTGAACTGTCTTCTCAAGTAGGCCTTGGCTTTTGGATTTCTGTGATCCTCTCTGAATTTGTCCAGTTTTAGCAAGAATCCTGCTTAGTCAGTTTAGACCAATGGAGACACCCGTTGATCACCCTCAATATCTGATCAGAGGCCTCATCCCCCGCCATCCCCCAGGTGATGGTTGATCATGTTGGTCTCCTTCAGCAAGAATGTTGGTGATTTGCTTTCTAGGAAACTGATTTGCTTTCCAGGAAACTGATTTGCTTTCTAGGCTCACCAGGGCCAGTATTAAAGGACCAGCGAGTAGGCAAGGCTAGGAGCAAAACTGCAAATTTATTTGTTGGTCAGCCAGCTTTGTGGGGGAGGGGTGAGGTCCTTCGGTCTCTGACAGGGGAGGCCGGGGGAGTCACCGGGTGAAGCTCTCCCGCGAGGTTCCTAAAGCAGTCCCTACAGGAGTTGGGGCTGAGGAAGTTCGCGCAGCGTGCCCGCCGGGAGCGGCTTTTATGTCCTAGGCCTGGGAGTTGGGGGGCAGTGGGCGGGACATAGGCGGGTCGGGGGCCGGGCAGTAGGCGTGGCTAGGCGGGTTCTGGTTTTTCTCCGTCGGAGGTCGGGTTGCGCATGGGCAGTGGACCTGTGTCTTTCCCGGGCGCAGGAAAGTTGACGGTGAAGAACCCAGAACTGCCCGTCTTGCCTCCGTTCGTCCAAACAGTTGGTAGGTCAGTTTAACAAAGAATTGCCCTACCTCTTGGTAATTGTTTATCTACTGACTCCCAAACTGCTCCTTGGGTGTAAATCCCCACTTTATTATATTCAGAGTTAAGTCCAATTTTTCTTCCCTATCCTGAAACCCCATTGTAGTAGCCCCCCTTGAGTAAAGCCTGCCTAACTCAGATGGTTGCAGAGCAAAAAGCATAATCATCGTCAACAAAATATTTCTGCAGCCCAGATAGAATTTAATGTTCCAATATATTTAAAGTCTTTAAAAAGTAAAGATTAAAAACTAAGTGAGAGAAACTAAAGTGGAATGAGGTAGAAGCCAGAAACTTCAGAGATGTTTACTCTGAATCTCTTAGTGTAGAATTAGGGAAAAGAAAGTAAAGAATCCGCTGGAGGCTGTCCCAGCGATATGGGTCTCTAATAAAGTCTCCTGTGGAATGATCCTCCAGCTGAAGGTGGAGGACTCACTGCGCACTTTCTTCTCCACCTACAACTTGAGCCTTCAGTTACAGGATTCAGTTCTAGCATGTCTTCGAAAGTTCACCCCTTGGCCGGGTGTGGGTGCTTATGCCTATAATCCTAGCATTTTGGGAGGCTGAGGGAGGAGGATACTTTGAGCCCAGGAGTTCGAGACCAGCCTGGGCAACATAGGGAGACCCTGTCTCAAAATAAAATAAAATAAGATAAGATAAGATAAGATAAAATAAGGTTCGCCCCTTCATCAGATGTCACTGAAGTTACAGGCAATGGAAATAAAGTAGAATGGGCTGAATGCAGTGCCTCCCACCTGTAATCCCAGCACTTTGGGAGGCCAAGGTGGGCAGATCACCTGAGATCAGGAGTTCGAGAGCAGCCTGGCCAATTGGTGAAACTCCATCTCTCTTAAAAATGCAAAAAAATTATCTGGGCATGATGGTGGGCACCTGTAATCCCAGCTACTTGGGTGGCTGAGGCAGGAGAATCGCTTGAACCCAGCAGGCTGAGGTTGCAGTGAGCCGAGATCATGCCATTGCACTCCAGGCTGGGTGACAAGAGTGAAACTCTGTTTCAAAAAATAAAATAATAAAATAAAATAAAATAAATTAAAAAGTAGAATGGCTGGCCTCTAACCTGCTTCCTATTTAACTACTATAATATGTATTATTATGAAATATCCATTTGCCCTTGTTTTTAACTTGCTACATTATTTTATACTCAGTAGGAACTGTGCTGGTAATTTTCTTTCTCCTTTAAAGCCCTGTCCTTAAATTACAGATGCACAAATGTAATTTTATTCTTTATTCAGTTTTCCCTTGATCTTTGTATGCATTCAGAATCTAGGTCAAAATGCAATAGGAGAGCGTATGATGCATAAGAGAGGAGCAAAGGCAGACGCAGCTGGGGATGGAGGTGAAACTGGCAGGCACCTTCTTCCATGCTACCTCCATCTGCCTTTTATAATAGTAAGGTAAAGGAGCTCTAGACATGGAACTGTATGTTATTTCTTCCACATTAGTGTTTTTGGAGGTGTCAAAAAGGCAGATGTATAATTCACAGTTAGCAAAGTGATCATCTGCTGCATGAATCAGTACAGAAGTTTCTCCAACTTGGCCCTGGCCACAGATTTGAGAGGGCAAATGTGCTTCTCCCTTAACTTCTCATGCCGCCTGAGGCAAGGCCCTTCTAAGAGTCTTTGACCTACTCCAGTCTCGCCCTGAAACTCATTCTGGTATTAAGAAGTCTATTATTTAAAAAAAAAAAAAAATTAGTTAAATGTAAAATATGCTCAGAAAGATACAAACCTTATTATTTTGGCTAACTAAAATAAACAAGCAAACTATATATATATATATATTTATTTTGCTTGAAGTTCCAGGATACATGTGCAGAGTGTGCAGGGTTGTTACATAGGTATACATGTGCCATGGTGGTTTGCTGCACCTATCAACCCATCATCTAGATTTGAAGCCCTGCATGCACTAGGTATTTGTCCTAATGCTCTCCCTCCCCTCGCTCCTCACCCCCGATAGGCCCTGGTGGGTGTTGTTCCCCTCCCTGTGTCCATGTGTTCTCATTCTTCAATTCCTGCTTGTGAGTGAGAACATGTGGTGTTTGGTTTTCTGTTTCTGTGTTAGTTTGCTGAGAATGATGGCTTCCATCTTCATCCATGTCCCTGCAAAAGACGTGATCTCCTTCTTTTTTATGGCTGCATAGTATTCCATGGTGTATATGTACCACATTTTCTTTATCCAGTCTGTCACTGATGGCCATTTGGGTTGGTTCCATGTTTTTGCTATTGTAAATAGTGCTGCAATAAACATACATGTGCATGTATATTTATAGTAGAATGTTTTATATTCCTTTGGTTACTTACCCAGTAATGGGATTGCTGGGTCAAATGGTATCTCTGGGTTCTAGATCCTTGAGGAATCACCACACTGTCTTCCACAATGGTTGAACAAATTTATATTCCCCCCAACAGTGTAAAAGCATTTCTATTTCTCCATAGCCTCACCAGCATCTATTGTTTCTTGACTTTTTAATAGTTGTCATTCTGACTGTCATTCTGACTGACAATTTAATAATTGTCATTCTGACTCATTTAATAATGAGTCATTCTGAGAATGACTCAATATGTCAAATGCAAAAAATGGTTTTGATTTGCATTTATCTAATGATCATTGATGTATAGGTTTTTTTTTTATAAGTTTGTTGGCCACATAAATGTCTTCTTTTGAGAAATGTCTGTTCATAAAGGATTCCCTATTTAACAAATGGTGCTGAGAAAACTGGCTAGCATATGCAAAAAACTGAAACTGGACCCCTTCCTTATACCTCATGCAAAAGGTTAACTCAAGATGGATTAAAGACTTAAATGTAAAACCCAAAACCATAAAAACCCTAGAAGAAACCCTAGCCAATACCATTCAGGACATAGGCATAGGTAAAGACTTCATGACAAAAACACCAAAAGCAACTTCAACAAAAGCCAAAATTGACAAATGGGATCTAATTAAACTAAAGAGTTTCTGCACAGCAAAAGAAACTAACATCAGAGTGAACAGGCAACCTACAGAATGGGAAAAATTTTTTTGCAATCTACCCATTTGACAAAGGTCTAATATCCAGAATCTACAAGGAACCTAGGCAAATTTACAATAAAAAAGAAATAATCCATCAAAAAGTGGGCATAACAACATTTGCAATCCATCCTTGTTAGATTTATGTTTTGTAGCTTTTTACTCTCTACTATACTAGAACATAAGCTCCACGAAGATAGAGATGGTGTCTGTCTAAATCACTATGCACCTCGTGTATGAAACAAAACCTGTCATATAATAAATGTTGAATATTTGCCTGCTGAATGAATAAATAAATGATGTTTTATCTCCAGTAGTAACTAACCCAGTGCCTTATGCATGGTTGGTGCTCAATACATAGCTGTTGATTTGATTGTGTATTTCATTCCCATCATGCTATGCACAAATGTTTGCCTTAGCACTGTATGAAAATGTATAGTTGCTGGTTGGTGCTCAATACATAGTTGTTGACTTGATTGTGTATTTAAAAAGAAATACACAAGAGTGAGAAGTTTATAATGGCAAAATAAGACTTACTGGTGCCTCAAGGAATATGTATTGTATTTTACTTAAGATACTCTCAATTGTGGGATGAACAACGATCTTATGAAAATTTAAGAAAGAAAAACTGACACAAAACAGAAAATCAAACACTGCATGTTCTCACTCATAAGTAGGAATTAAACAATGAGAACACATGGACACAGGGAGGGAAACCACACACAGCAGGGCCTAGTGGGGGCTTGGGGGCAAGGGGAGGCAGAGCATTAGGGCAAATACCTAATGCATGCAGGGCTTAAAACCTAGATAATGGGTTGACAGCAAACCACCATGGCACATGTATACGCGTGTAACAAACCTGCATTTTCTGCACATATATCGTGGAACTTAAAGTAAAATGAAATAAAATATTGTTATGAAGGAAATTTATATTAAAATTTAAAATACAAAGTTTTATTGATCAATTGTTTTTCTGTCTTTCCTATCTCTGAACACATTCCCTCAATGTCCCAGAGTATTTATGGATAAATCTTTGAAGACCATGTTCCTAGAAATATTTCAGTACAAGCTGAAGCTCAGAAATCTGGATGTTTGCTCTAAAAACAAATCTACTTCCTACCATTGCTGTTTTCTTTTAGCCACTGATTACTCTATGAAGATGTGTAATTCTGGATGCTTTGCAGACATACTTCTAATGGTTTTACAGTGTGAGTATGGGAATCAAATAAGAAGCTGATAACTTATGACTTACCGTTTTTATTCTTCTACATGACATCTTAGATACCAGAACATATCTAGATTATATAATACCTTTATAATTAAGGCAAATGTGAGTCATGTCTTACTTACAGAAGGTCTTTTTGTGTCACTTTATCCGAGAGGATGCACAGTGACTTATGGTCTTTAAATGACTATCTCCTAAACCCTCCTTATGAGGATTCTCTGCAATTGTTTTATTGTGGTAAAATACACATAACATAAATTTTGCCATTTTGACCATTTTTAAGTTCAATGGCATTAAATGCACTCCCTTTCTCTGCAACCATCACCTCCATCCATCTCCACAACTTCTTCATCATCCCAAATTGAAACATAATACCCGTTAAACACTAACTTCCCATTCCCTGCTACCCACAGTTCTTGGCAAGTACTGTTCTGAGTTTGGCTTCTCTAGATACCTCACGTAAGTGGAATCAAATAGTATTTGGCCTTTTGTGACTGGCTTATCTTATTCAGTGTAGTGTCTTCAAGGTTCATCCATGTTGTAGCGTGTGTTAGAATTCCCTTCCTTTTCAAAGCTGGTTAATATTCCGTTGTATGTATACACATTTTGTTTATCCATTCATCCATCAGTGGACACTTGGATTGCTTCCACTTGTCACTGTTTGTGAAAAATGCTCTTATGAAGATGAGTGTACAAGTATCTTTTCAAGACCCTGCTTTCAATTCTTTTGATGAAAATTCTAATTTTTATTTGTTGAGGAACTACTGTACTATTTTCCATAATGGCCACACCATTTTACCTTCCCACCACCAGTACATAAGGGTTCTAGCTTCTGTGCATCCTCGCCAATACTTGCTATTTTCTGTTTTTTGAAAAGGATAGTTATCTTAATGTGTGTGAAATGATATCTTATTTATGGTTTGAATTTGTGTTTTCCTAATGATTAGTGATGTTGCATATCTTTTCATGTGCTTATTGGCCATTTGTATATCTTCTTTGAAGAAACGTATATTTAAGTCCTTTGCCCATTTTTAAATCAGGTTTTGTGTTTGTTTTGAGTTGTAGGAGATCTTCACAGACTCTAGATATTAACCCATTAAGAGATACATGATTTGCAAATATTTTCTCTTTCTGTCAGTTGCCTTGCCATTTTATGGATAGTGAATTTTGAGGCACCAAAATTTTAATTTTGTTATAGTCCAATTTATCTATTCTTTTGTTGTAATTGCCTGTGCTTTTGGTATCATATTCAAGAAACTGTTGCCAAATGCAACATCATAAAGCTTTCCTCCTATGTTTTCCTCTCAGAGTTTTATAGTTTTAGCTCTTTATTGGGACGGAGTCTCGCTCTGTCGCCCAAGCTGGAGTGCAGTGGCACGATCTCGACTCACTACAAGCTCCGCCTCCCGGGTTCCCGCCATTCTCCTGCCCCAGCCTCCCAAGTAGCTAGGACTACAGGTGCCCGCCACCTCGCCTGGCTAATTTTTTTGTAGTTTTAGCTCTTATATTTATGCCTTTAATCCGTTTTGAGTTAATTTTTGTACATGGTGTAAAGTAAGGGTCTGACTTCATTCTTTTACAAATTGATATCTGATTTTCTCAAAACTATTAACAAATGGTTAGCAAATAGAAAGACTTTTTCCCAATTGAATGGTCTTAGCATCCTTCATTTAACTGTACATATGAAAGTTAATTTCTGGGCTCTTTATTCTATTCCACTTATCTGTATGTGTGTCTTTATGCCACTACCACACTGTTATGATTACTGTAGCTTTATAGTAAGTTTTGAAATCAGGAAGTGTCAGACCTCCAACTTTGTTCTTCCTTTTCAATATTGTTTTGGCTATTCAGGGTCCCTGTGATTCCTTGTAAATTTTAGGATGGATTTTTTTTGTTTCTGTAAAACAGTTTATTAGACTTTTGACAGGAATTGCATTGAATCTGTAGATCACTTTGAGTAGTGTGGACATTTTGACAATATTATGTATTCCAATCCATGAACTCTGAATGTCTTTCTATTTATTTTTGTCTTCAATTTATTTCAGCAGTATTTTGTAGTTTTCAGTATTCAAGTCTTCTGCCTTGTAAGTTATATTTATTCCTAAGTATTTTATTATTTTTGATATTATCATAAGTGGAATTGTTTTGTTGGTTTCCTTTTAGATCATTCAGTGTTATTGTATAGAAATGCAGCTTATTTACCTGCAAGTTTTAAAGAAATTGTCTTAAGCAGATTAGTTTACCTTCCCACCTCCTACCCCATGTCTCCACTCCTGCTGGGTTGTAAAGACAGCATACAGTTGAAGAGGTAGCTCTTAATATGAAAGTGATTTCTAATGTAATTATGTCATATTTTACAGATTATTTTCTTTATCAACCCCCACTTCTTGTTATGCTTTTTTATGCCATTGGAAGAAACAGGTGCAAAGACCCCATACAAATACACGTCTGAGCTTTTCTTTTTTTCTTTATTTCTTCCTTTCTGGGTTTTTTTTTGTTTTTTTTGGCGGCGGGGAGGGAGGTTGGGGTGGATGGAGAGACAGGGTCTGGCTTTGTCTGCCAGACTGGAATGCAGTGGTGTGATCACAGCTCACTGCAGCCCTCTGATCCTTTCTAATTCCATCCTTGGGCTACACACAAATGACTATTTAGTGGTATTTCTTATATGAATTTAAGCTCCAGTAAATCATTTCCACTCCCTGTGTCTGATTCTTCATCTATCAAAAGCATTCTGCTTACTCTTTTAGTGGAGGGTGGGGGGAAGGCAAGATGGGGAGGTGCAGTTTCTACTTAACTGGAAACTTTAACAAGGGATGACATTTTTCACTTACACCTGTCATTGGAAATTATAAACTGTTCTTCCAGCCCAAGACTAGGCAAGTCCTCGAAGGAAGTGATTGTAGTACTGTCTCTGGTATCAAGCTAAAAGACATTATCTTGGAATGCTAACCTGAATATGTGAAGTGATTTTCATTTTCAAGAGTCCAGAGAGGCTCTCAAATACATTTTTCTTTTTTCACTTTAATATGATTTTCTTTTAATCTTGACATATGTACTACAGATAAAATCTTGCATAATTTGATATTTTTATTTGGACTATAACCTCTAGGTGACAGTCAGTATTAGTAAAATAATGATTCAATGCAGGAATATCGCTCAGCTAATCTTGTGACATTTTGAGCATGAGTTGTCATTTTTCTGGCTTGATTTGTTATTGAACAAATTAGATTTCCTAAGAACATGGTGGCCAGTACTTTTTCTGATGTAATGAAACACTCAGTTGACTTGTTTTAGATTGCCTTGCAAATCTGCACTATATTACTTTCATTTTCCTCAAATCTCACAAATCATTTGGTCTGAGAGCTTGAATGAGAATTCTCCAAAGTAAACTTGAAAGCTTCAAGGTCCCACAGCAATATTATCTGAAAGACTACTTGGCCACAGCTGCAGAGGGCTGAGGTTTTGGGTGGATGTCACAGTCTCTAAGACCTCATGTGTCCTGTGGCCTTGGTGAAGGCTTTTATGTGGTTCTCAAGAAGCCCATGTTTTAAGAAGTCTACCTTTTATTTCAAGATTCAGCACTACCACTGAGGAAGGAGCATGATGAGCAAAATTTATTTGGATAATTCAGTAAATGATGCATTTGATTTGGAAGCATGGCTTGTCAGAATCAGAATGCAGGAAACAAGGGAATGACAGGGCAGCATTGTGTGCAGGTAAATAGCAATGTACTCCTTGAGCCCTGCACCACACAGTGGGTGAAATCAGCCAGACACATGAGTAGATTACCACACCCTTTACAGCTTCAGAGTTTGGTCCTGCCCCCAAGGCTCTGATCCTTGCACACACCAGGAGGGAGAACCTTTGCTAGATACAGTGGGGCAGTGAATTATACTCCCTTTTGGCTATCAACAGGGAAAGGGCCTGGCCTTGGATGAGTGGCCCCTCTCTTTGATTCTCACTGGTGGTTGCTTGTGGGTTTTCATTTGTTTGTTTGGTTTTTTTACCTTCTTCCTCTGATGCCTCATCTGAGGGAGGAGAAGAGGCACAAGAATGTGGAATATGTGACCCATGTACGTGAAGGTATTCCTGGTTCATTCAGAAGTACGATTTTGAGAAGCCCACCTAGAGGTAGAGATAACCACAGTTATTTTACAAGGCAAGCTATTATGTTTCAAAATAATTTCTATACAGAAAGTATCAAATTAGAGCCTGCCAAATTATTCCTTAAAACCCATACATATTATAAATACTATATAAAATGAAGTGGAGATCACTTTATAGCAAGAACAATTACTACAATCAGATCTATTAAGACTAGTCTTCAGTGACTCATATTGGGATTGATTTAGTCAATTAGTACTCAGCCATGTTTACCTGATCAAAAGGAGGATCCTTGCATAAAGCTATTTTCTTTTTGGCTATCAGAATTCAAGAATTAAACTGTAATAGTGAGTAATGAGGAAACTTTTAAAGCAACACAGACAAATAAAAAATTTGCTTGAAGTAGTGACCAGCAAAAAAATTATTCCTAATTGCAGAAATGTATAAAGCATGTGTGTACAAGGTAACAGTGGAAAAAAATCTAGTCAAACTTGGAAAAGGGTAAAAGATAGGTGAATTTGGAAGAATTCTTATTTTTGAGTTTTACCTATACTGGCCTCACTAGTGCTATAGCAGCTTTTTCCAGAGGCAAAAATTACATTTAGCCATTGAGTGAAAAAGGCAGTGAGATTGTTTGAATGTGTCTTCCAAAGAGCATGTGTTGGAAACTTAATCTCCATTTCAACACTACTGAGAAGTGGGACATTTAAGAGATGATTAGGTTCTGTGGGCTCTGCTCTCATGAATAGATCAATGCCATTTTCAGGGGATTGGGTTAGTTATTGCAGGAGTGGATTCGTGGTAAAAGCATGTGTTGAGCTCCCTTTCCTCTTGCTCTCTCTCGCATGCTCTCTTACCCTTCCATCCTCTACCATGGGATGACATAGCCAGAAGGCCCTTGCCAGATGCAGCCCCTCAACTTTGGACTTCCCAGCCTCTAGAACTGTAAGAAATAAATCTCTCCTATTTGCAAATTACTTGATCTCAGATATTCTGTTATCTGAGATAACAGATGCTGGCGGTATTGTCTAGCATCTCCTTAATACACAACCCATGGATTTCCTCACACTGCTGAGTCTCTGGGGCAGAATCCTCAATGAGCCATTTGGACTAAAAAGCCCTGGAGTATAGCCTAGCTTGCTTTCCAATAATGTAGATCACTTCTCGTGGAAATTTTGGTGGATACTAAATCCCCAGAAGTCCTTGAGAAGAACGGTGTTTGATATCCAAGGTGCATTTAAACAAAAGACCCAAGCCTAATGTGGAAGGTGTTCTTTCCCTCATTGGAGCCCAGGGACACCCTGCAGACATAATGTAATTACACAGACATGCATCCTTTACCACATTGCAGACCCACCTCTGATATTGGTAAAGCAATAATGCCGATATCAGGAAGAGCAGAAGGGCTTTCTTAGCTGATACAGCAATTTAAGGTTTGCACTCCATACCCAACACTGCCGTAAGTACTAGAAATACAAGGATGAGTACAATAGTTTTGTGTTCCAGGAGGTCATATCTCCTGAGGGGGGTAAACATAGAATACAATACAGGTAAACATAGAATACAATATGGGTAAAAAGTAGAAGAATAATGATTGAAGTGAATAAGAATAAAGTGCAGCAGTGGTCACGGATGGTTACACAGGGGATCAGGAAAAACATTATAAAGGAAGACATGCTTGATGTAGATCTTGAAAGATGAGTAGAGATTTTTCCAAACACCTGAAAAAAGAAGAGCCACAAGGAAACACAGCATGTTTGGAAAAGTCTGAGGAATTCTGTGTTGTTGGAGCATAAGCTTAATAGTCCAAGAAGGGAGAAGGGGAGGTCCTCTGGGGACAAGGGGAAGCAACCAGAATTGGAAAGCCTGGCAGACTGCGCCAAGGCATTTGTACTTTATCTTACATGTGATGGAGAGCCATTCAAGCCTTTTGAGCAGGTGGAAAAGATGATCATATTTGCATTTTAAAAGTTGATGGTGGTGTGGTGTGTGAAAGACGAAGTGGAAACAAGCAAAACTAGCATCAGGGAGGCCAACTGGGAGACTAACCACAGCGACCCATTTCAGTGATAAGGAGGCCTGTTTGTGGGGTGGAACTGAGAAGATAAATTATGAAAGACATCAAGGAAGTATATCACTAATTTTCAGGATATAAGCGCCCACTGCAACCAATCATACTTTGAATGGAATGCACGAGTGTAGTTGGGGGGAAGGAGTTGGAAACCAGTGGGCGGAGGAAGAACTGCAAAGTTAACTCAGGAAATTTGATTTGGCTTTCACACTTTCCACTCTGTCCATAGCTGCTCCTCTGCTTCCCTTCCCTCCCAACTGCTCTGCCAAGGTATCAGTCCTCATTATCTACTGCCTCCCTGAAGCATCTGACACCATGAAAATATCCCTGCTAGAAATATTTTCTCTCCTTAGCAGCCATGACACCACACTCTATTGGTTTCTTTCCCTTTTTTGGGGGGCTGTTTATGATTTTTTATTAGCTCATTTTTCTCTGCCTAGTTCCTTCGGGTTTATCCTAGGCCTCTTTCTCTACTTACATATTTACCATGCAATCCCATTCGTTTCCATGTCTCTAATATTCATGTTCATGCCAGGGACCTCAAAATATGTATTCCCAGGAAAGATCTTTCTTCAGAATCTTCTTTCGATATGTTAGACTACCTACTTGATCTCCTCTTTGATATTCCATAGGTATCTCAACTAAACATAGGAAAAATCCTCAAAATTATTATCACCACCTCTGTCTAGCTCACACTTGTTCCTTTCCCTCTTTCTTATGGGGGTAAGACACATTCTTTACCACATATCTGGAAATAATCCTTGACTCATCTTTGTGCCTTAGCAACCACATCTGATCAATCGCAAAGTCCTCTTCATTCTACCTATGAATTGTCTTCAAAATCCATCTATTTTCTCTCTGTTCTTACTACTGCTATTACAGGACAGGTCATTGCTGTCTAAAATCCTGTATGACCGCATCAGCTTCTTCCTGATCTCTTTGACTGTCATCCTGTGATAGATTACCTATAGACTCTCTAACATGCTGGTTCTTCTGCCTGAAACATTATTACACCCTCTCCCACCAACTTGATACTTCCAACTACTATTCATTTCCCTAGTTTTAGCTCAGTCATTAGTTGTTGCTAGGAACCTTTCTCAACCTTCTCCTCCCTACTTAGTTGTCACTCAAATGAGTTCCCACAATACTCTGTTTAAATAGTTTTACTCTCTTGTTATGCTTACACCATAAAGATGGCCTATCTCATTCCTTGTTGTATCGCCAGTGCCTAACATGGTGACTCAATGCTTAATAAATATTTATGGAATGAACCCGTAAGTATATTCAAGTAATTTTATTGAAATATAACATACATAAAGAAAAGAGCATAGACAAGCACACGTCCCAACAAATGAAATATCACAAAGTAAACTCATGGGTGTAAACCAATTTAAAGATAGAACACTCCAGAAGCCCTTTATATAAAAACCCCCAATTATTAACCACCTCCTCTTTTCCAAAGGTCATCTTTACTCTGTCTATCATCATAGCTGACTTTTGCCTGTCTTTGAAATCAATATAAATATAAATATACTCTTTTGCATATGGTCTTCTCACTAAATGTGTTTGTGAGATTTATCCATGTTATTGCATATAACAGTTCTTTCATTTTCATTGCTATTTTGGTTTATCACTGCATGAATATGCCATAATTTACCAGAATTTGTTCATTCCGCTTTTAAATATCAATAAAATTGTTTTCAATATGAGACTATTATATATAATATTGCTATGAACATTCTTATTTATATGCTGTTTATATTTCTGAACATATATACGCATTTTTGTATGGTGTATACCTAGGAATAGAATTGGCAAGACATAGTGAATGTGAACTTCCAAATGTAATGAAAATTGCTAAACAGATTTCCAAAGTTATATCATTTTACACTTCCAGCAGTTAATGAGATTTCCAGTTGCTCCACATTTTTGCCAACACTTTCTGCTAGTATTTTTTCTCTTCTATTTAAAAAAAAATTTGCCCTTGTGATGTGTATTGTATACAATGTTATTATGAAACCAGACAAAGTGGCTCATGCCTGAAATCCTAGCAATTTGGGAGGCTGAAACAGGAGGATGGACCACTTGAGCCCAGGAGTTAAAGACAAGCCTAGGCAACATAGATAGCATCCATGTCTAAAATATTTTATATATTTTTCAAATTGCCAGGCATGGTGGCATGTGCTTGTAGTTCTAGCAGGCTGAGGCGGAAGTATCAGTTGAGCCCAGGAGTTTGAGGCTGCATTGAGCTATGATAGCGCCACTGCACTCCAGCCTGGGAGACAGAGCAAACTTGTTTCCCCCACTTATTTCATTTTTTACTTATCAACTCTTATTTTAGGCTCAGGGTACAGGTGCAGGTTTGTTGTATAGGTAAATTGTGTGTCACAGGGGATTGGTGTATGGATTATTTTGTCACAGGTAAAAAGCATAGTACCCAGTAGATAGTTTTTCAATCCTCACCCTCCTTCCACACTGCACCCTCATGTAGTATCTATTGTTCCCTTGTTTGTGTCCACGTGTACTGGTATTTAGCTCCCACTTACAAGTGAGAACATGTGGTATTTGGTTTTCCATTCCTGTGTTAGTTCGCTTAGGATAATGGCCTCCAGCTTCATCCATGCTGCTACAAAGGACGTGATCTTTTTCTTTTTATGGCTGTGTAGTATTTCACTGTGTACATGTACCATATTTTCTTTATCCAGTCTACCACTGATGGACATTTAGGTTGATTTCATGTCTCTGCTATTGTGAATAGGGCTGCAATGAACAGAAACGTGCATGTGTATTTATGGTAGAATGATTTATATTCTTTTGGGCATATACCCAATAATGAGGCTGCTGACTTGAATGGTAATTCTGTTTTTGGTTCTTTGAGAAATTGTCAAACTACTTTCCACAGTGACTGAGCTAAGTTAAATTCCCACCAGCAGTGTGTAAGCATTCCCTTTTCTCTGCAACCTCACCAGCATGTGTTATCTTTTGATGTTTCTTTTTTTTTTTGAGACGGAGTCTCGCTTAGTCGCCCAGGCTGGAGTGCAGTGCAGTGGCGCGATCTCGGCTCACTGCAAGCTCCGCTTCCCAGGTTCACGCCATTCTCCTGCCTCAGCCTCCCAAGTAGCTGGGACTACAGGTGCCCGCCGCCACGCCCGGCTAATTTTTTGCTTTTTTAGTAGAGATGGGGTTTCACTGTGTTAGCCAGGATGGTCTCAATCTCCTGACCTCATGATCTGCCCACCTTGGCCTCCCAAAGTGCTGGGATTACAGGTGTGAGCCACCGTGCCTGGCCCTTTGCCTACTTTTTAATGGAGTTGTTTATTTTTTGCTTGATAATTTGTTTAAGTTCCTTACAGGTTTTAGATATTAGACCTTTGTTGAATCTGTAGTTTGCAAATATTTTCTTCCATCCTGTAGGTTGTCTCTTTACTTTGTAGATAGTTTCTTTTGCTGTAAAGAAGCTCTTTAGTTTAATTAGATCCCATTTGTCGATTTTTATTTTCATTGCAATTGCTTTTGGTGTCTTCATCATAAAATCCTTGCCAGGGCCTATGTCCAGAATTGTATTTCCCAGATTTTCTTCTAGGGTTTTTATAGTTTTAGGTTTTACATTTCAGTCTTTAATCCCTCTTGAATTGTTTTTTGTATATGGTATAAGGAAGGAATTCAGTTTCATTTTTCTCTACATGGCTAGCCAATTATCCCAGCACTATTTATTTAATAGAAAGTTTTTTCTTCTTTGTTTGTTTTTGTTGACTTTGTCCAAAGATAAGATGATTGTAGAATTGTAGGTATGTGACATTATTTCTGGGCTCTTTATTCTGTTCCATTTGTCTGTGTGTACATTTTCATACCAGTACCATGCTGTTTTGTTTACTGTGGCCCTATAGTATAGTTTGAAGTCAGGTAGAGTGATGCCTCCAGCTTTGTTGTGAATAGGGCTGCAATGCTTATGCTTGCTTTTTTTTTTTTCTTGCTTATGATTGCTTTGGCTATTCGGGCTCTTTTTCACATGAATTTTAGAATAGTTTTTAAAAAGATTCTGTGAAGAATGTCATTGGTAGTTTGACAGGAGTAGCACTGAATCTGTAAATTGCTTTGGGCAACATATCCATTTTAACAACATCGATTCTTCCTGTCCATAGGCATGGAATGTTTTTCCATTTGTTTGTGTCAGCTCTGATTTCTTTCAGCAGTGTTTTGTAGTTCTTGTTGTAGACATCTTCCAACTCCCTGATTAGCTGTATTCCTAGGAATTTGATTCTTTTTTTGTACCTGTGGTGAATGGGATCACATTCTTGATTTGGCTCTCGGCTTGGATGTTTTTGGTATATAGAAATGTTACTGATTTTTGTACATTGGCTTTGTATCCTGAATCTCTGCTGAAGTTGTTTATCAGACCTAGGAGCTTTTGGGTAGAGACTGTGGGGTTTTCTAGGTATAGAATAGTATCATTTGCAAACAGAAATAGGTTAAATTCCTCTCCTCCTATGTGGATGACTTTTCTTTCTTTCTCTTGCCTGATTTCTCTGGGTTGGATTCCTAGTACTTATGTGGAATAGAAGTGGTAAGAGAAGGCATCCTTGTCTTATTCTGGTTCTCAAAAGGATTGTTTTCAGCTTTTGCCCATTGAGCATGTTGTTGTTGGCTGTGCATTTATCATAAATGTCCCTTATTATTTTTAGGCATGTTCCTTCAGTGCCTAGATCATTGAGGGTTTTTAACATGAAGCAATGTTTAATTTTATCAAAGGCCTTTTCTATGTCTATTGAGATAATCGTGTGGTTTTTGTTTTCAGTTCTGTTTATGTGATAGATCACATTTGTTGATTTGCGTTTGTGAATCCAGCTTGCATTCCAGGGTAAAGCCTACTTGATTGTGGTGGATTATCTTTTTGATGTGCTGCTGGATTTGGTTTGCTAGTATTTTGTTAAAGATTTATGCATCAATGTTCATCAAGAATATTGGCCCGAAGTTTTGATTTTTTTTATTGTGTCTCTGCCAGGTTTTGATATCAGAATGATGCTGTCTTCATACAATGAGTTATGGAGGAGTCCCTCCTCCTCATCTTTTTGGAATATTTCATTAGAAATGGTACCAGCTCCTTTTTGTACATCTGGTAGAATTTAGCTGTGAATCCATCTGGTCCTGGACTCTTTCTGATTAGTAGGCTTTTTATTATTGATTCAGCTTTGGAACTCATCATTGGTCTGTTGAAGGTTTCAGTTTCTTCCTGTTTTAACCTTGGGAGGTTGCATGTTTCCAGGAATTTATTTATTTATTGTAGGTTTTCTAGCTTGTGTGTACAGTGGTGTTCACAGTAGTCTCTGAGAGGTTATTTATTTATTTATTTACTTATTTGTATTTGTGTGGAGTCAGTGGCAATGTTCCCTTTGTCATTTGTTATTGTGTTTATTTATTTGGGTCTTCTTTTTTTCTTTATTACTCTACATAGCAGTCTATCAATCTTATTTATTCTTTCATGTAGCAAATATCTGTATTCATTGCTCTTTTATGTGGTGTTTCATGACTCAATTTCCTTCAGTTTAGTTTTTGTTTTTTGTTTGTCTTCTGCTAACTTTGGTGTTGGTTTACTCTTGTTTTTCTAGTTCCTGTATGTGTGATGTTAGGTTCTTATTTTGAGATCTTTCTACCGTTTTGATGTGGCCATTTAGCACTATAAACTTTTCTCTTAACACTGGTTTAACTGTGTCCCACAGATTCTGTTATGCTGTGCCTTTGTTCTCATTAGTTTGAAGGAATTTCTTGGTTTCTGTCTGAATTTCATTGTTTACCATTCAGGAACAGGTTAATTTCCATACAATTGTATGGTTTTGTGCAGTCTTCTTAGTATTGACTTCTATTTTTATTGCACTATGGTCCAAAAGTATGGTTGGTATGATTTCAGTTTTTCTGAATTTGCTAAAAATTGTTTTATGGACAATTGTGTGGTTGATTTTAGAGTGTGTGCTCTAAAATCAATATAGATGTGAAGAATATATATTCTGTATAGATGTATGAACACCATTAATAATCAGGAAAATGCAGGCTAAAAGCATAATAACTTTTTTTTCCAGTCACAGTGTGTAGATGAGAATATATATTCTATTGCTTTTGGGCAGAGAGTTTTGTCGATATCTGTTAGATCCATTTGGTCAGGTGTTGAGTTTGGGTTCTGAGTGTCTTTGTTGGTTTTCAGCCTTGATGATCTGTCTAATACTATCAATGTGGTGTTGAAGCCTTCTACTATTATTCTGTGATTATCTAAGTCTCTTCATAGGTCTCTAAGAACTTGCTTTATTAATCCGGCTCCCGTGTTGGGTGCATATATATTTAAGATAGATAGGTCTTCTTCTTGAATTGAACCCTTTACCATTATGTAATGTCCTTATTTGCCTTTCTGTTGTTGTGTTGTTGTTGTTGTTGGTTTAAAGTCTGTTTTGTCTGAAATTAGAATAGCAACCCCTGATTTTTTCTGTTTTCCATTGCTTGGTAGATTTTTCTCCATCCCTTTACTTTGAGCCCATGTGTGTCATTGCGTGTGAGATGGGTCTCTTGAAGACAGCACACAGTTGGGTCGTGCTTCTTTATTCAACTTGCCACTCTTTGCCTTTTTTTTTTCTTTCTTTTTTGAAACAATCTCACTCTTTTGCCTAGGCTGGAGTACAGTGGTACTATCTCAGCTCACTGCAACCTGTCTCCCCAGCTCAAGTGATACTGTTGACTCACCCTCTCAAGTAGCTAAGACCACAAGTGTGTGCCACCACACCCAGCTAATTTTTGTACTTTTTGTAGAGACAGGGTTTTGCCATGTTGCCCCATCTGGTCTCAAACTCCCAGGCTCAATCTATCTCCCCAACTTGGTCTCCCAAAGTGCTGGGATTACAGGTGTGAGCCACCATGCCTGGCCCACTCTCTGCCTTTTTTTGTTTGTTTGTTTTGCTTTTGAGACTGAGTCTCACTCTGTTGCCCAGGCTGGAGTGTAGTGGTGCAATCACGGCTCACTGCAACCTCTGCCTCTCGGGTTCAAGTGATTCTCCTGCCTCAGCCTCCTAAGTAGCTGAGATTACAGGTGTGCCATCATGCCTGGCTAATTTTTGTATTTTTAGTAGACACAGGGTTTCACCATGTTGGTCAGGCTGGTCTCGAACTCCTGACCTCATGATCCATGTGCCTCAGGCTCCCAAAGTGCTGAGATTATAGGAATGAGCCACCACACCTGGCCCATACTCTGCCTTTTAATTGGAACATATAGCCCATCTTCATTCAAACTTAATATTGATATGTATGAATTTGAACCTGTTATGTTGTTAGCTGATTACTTGCAAACTTTATTGTGTAGTTGCTTTACAGCGTTAGTGGTCTATATGCTTAAATGTGTCTTTGTGGTGGCCAGTAATGGTCTTTTATTTCCATGTTTAGCACTCCCTTAAGGACCTCTTTTAAGGCAGGTCTGGTGGTAATGAATTCCCTTAGCATTTGCTTGTCTGAAAAGATCTTATTTCTCCTTCACTTATGCAGCTTAGTTTGGCTGGATATGAAATTCTTGGCTGGAATTCCTTTTTTTTATGAATGCTGACTATAGGCCCCCAATCTCTTCTGGCTTGTAAAATTTCTGCTGAAAGCTCTGCTGTTTCCTGCTGGAGTTCCTGTTGTAGATGACCTGCCCCTTCTCTCTAGTTGCCTTTGGATTTTTGTTCTCATTTCTACTTTGAAGAACCTGATGACTATGTGTCTTGGGAATGGTCATCTTGTATAGTGTCTTGCAGGGGTTGTCTGCATTTCCTGAAATTGAATGTTGGCCTCTCTAGCAAGGTGGGGGAAATTTTCATGGATGATATATTTTCACATATGGTTTTCCAAGTTGCTTGCAGAAAGAGACTTTGAAAAAAAAAGTTATTATGGTTTTAGGTTGCATTTCCAATTATTAATGGTGTTCAATATTTTCATGTGTCTATTGGCCATTTGGGTTTGTACTCATTCACATCCCTAATTTTTCCTGTTTTTCTTTTGGGACTTTTTTTCCACAATGTATCAAAGCTAAATATATACACATATATATTCCTGATTCAAGCTCATTGTTACACATATAACATACAGATACACACATGCACATATCCACACTCTGTGGCTTATTTTTAAACTCACAGTGGTGCATGTTTATGAATAAATTTCCTAATTTAAATGTAGTCCAATTTATCCAACTTTTATAAGTATTTTTATTGTCCTCTTTAAGAAGCCTTTTCCTACATCACATTATAATTTTTTATTATATTTTCCTTTCATATTGAAGTGTACGATTCACCTAGAATTGATTTTTGTATATGGTGTGGTATAGGAGTTAAGATTCATTTCATGAATTTGGATATCCAATTGTCCCAACATCTTTCATTGAAGAGCCTTCTTCCCTCACTGGTCAGCAGCGTCGTCTTTTTCATAAATCAATTATCTGTATAATTACAGGGCTGACTGCAGATTCTCTGCTCTGTTCTTCCGGTGTATTTGGCTATGCTTGCAGACAATACTCTCTTAATTACCATAGCTTTATAATAAATCATGTTGACCACTAGAGTAAGTCATACTGTTTTTTTTTCCCAAGAAAAAAGCTTGACCTTTTGTATTTTCAAATAAAATTTAAAATTGCTCATACATTTTCATAGAAAAGAACTCTGCTAGCATTTTTTATTGGAATTGGATTGAATCTATAGATCAATTTGGTAAGAATTGACTTCTTTAACCCATTAATATGGATTCCAAGGCTTAAATTTATTAATTCAAGTTTTTAATTCATTTTTATGTTATGTCCTTACCATTCATTTAGGTCTCAATAACTTTTTTAAATTTTAGATGAAATGGTGTTGCACATCTTTCATTTGACTTATTTCTAAATATTTGATATGCTTAATGTTTTAAGTTAAATCATTTAAAATTAAATTTTCCAACTGTTTACTGCAGATATCAAGGAATGCTTTTGGGTATCTGGTGATTTTGCTAAGTTTTAACAGTTTATCTGTATATTATTTGGATTTTCAATATGTAAAATTATGTCATCTACAAATAGCATTTTTGTTTTGTATTCTAATCATTATACTTTTTCTTTATTTGTTTGTTTGCATTTTTTTGTTTTGTTTTTTGTCTTTTGCTTTACTGCGCTGGCTAGGACACATTACAATGCTGAGTATACAGGGCGAGAGCAATGCTGAGTATACAGGGCGAGAGCAATGCTGAGTATACAGGGCGAGAGCAATGCTGAGTATACAGGGCGAGAGTGGGCATCCTGGTCTCTTTCCCAGTCTCGGGAAGAAAGTTTTCTTTCACCCACAAAGGATGATGTTTACTAGAGGGACTTTAATACTTTTTGTTAGAAAGGAAGTTCCCTTCTATTACTAACGTACAAAAAAATTATCTTGGATGTTGAATTTTATCAAGTGCATATTTCTACATCTTTTCATATAATCATATGGGTTTTCTTCTTTATCACAATAGTGAAATAAATTCTAATAATTGCTTATTGAATGTTAAAACAACTTTGTATTCTTGGAATAAATCCAACTTGTTTGTGATGCATTGTCATTTTTACATAATTGGATTTGATTCACTATTTTCTTGTTTAGAATTTGTACATCGATATTTATGAGAGGTACTGACTGTACACACTTTTTTATTTCATTTAAACTTCTCTATAGCAGCATGTGTTAGTCTATTTGTATCACTATAAAGGAATACTTAAGGCTGGGTAATTTATAAAGAAAAGAGATTTAATTAGCTCATGGTTCTCATGGTTCTGGAAGTGTGGTGGAGCATCTGCTTCTGGTGAGGGCCTTGGAAACTCACCATCATGGTGGAAGGTGAAGGGGGACCAGGTGTGTCACATGGCAAGAGTGGGAGCAAGCAGGGAGGAGGTGCCACACTCTTGTAAACAACCAGATCTCACATGAACTCAAAGCATGAACTCACCAATTATTGTAAGGATGGCACCAAGTCTTTCATGAAGGATCTGCCCCAGTGATCCAACACCTCCTACTAGGCCCCACCTCCAACACTGAAGGTCACATTTCAACATTAGATTTGGAGGGAACACACATCCCCCACCATGTCATAGCAACAATAATTTAATGCTTCTCAACAAATAAAAATTTTCTCACCAAATCCAAAAAAGAGAGACCTAAGATCTCAATGATTATGTATTCACCTCTAGGTGATGTTAATTGCTTTCCTAGCTCATTTATAATCCCACCTGAATATTCTATAATAAAAAAACTGGATTGTAAAGTTAATCACCATGCAAATTCTGTATATAACATAATACAGAAAAGGAAAATGGTAAGAGAAATGTTTAAAATATGCAAATTAATACTTAAGAAGCAAGGAAGAAAATATGCTTAGCTGCTACAACCCTCATTTCTATTAATGGCTGCAAGACTGTATTTGTTACTTATAACTTTTTTCTGCTTCTCATTTCATGTTTCCTGGGCCCTCAGCCAGCACCTAAGCTAGCTGTAAAGTTTTACTTAGTGCATTAATTCAAAGTTTTATTTCTGAAAGGCCTGAGTTCATACTGATTCTGTCTTTGCCAAGTTGCAGTAGATACACGTTAATTTGTATTAATGAACAAGGAAGTGGTAAGAGGTGCCCAGAAAAAAAATATTCTCACATCCAGACATTATTTTCTGATACCATTTCATAAAGTAAACCAAATTTTCACTTACTAGATAATTAGAACCAAATTCCTCAGCTAGTTTCTGTTAGTCTAGAGACATGAGGAGCCCAAAAGGGCCAGATGGTAGTCTCAACTTCCAATTCAATATATCTATTATTGTATCTCTTGGTGGAAGCATTTCTCTCTTCAGAACTAAGACCTTTAAACCAGAAAAGGCAAACCTTTAGAAATTAAAAGCAAAGCAAACATTCTGTAGTGGATTATTAGATGTAAGAGTGAGAGGAGCCATTTTCACATCTACTTCTTTATTTCCAGACTCATAGATTAGGGCAGTTGGTGAAATGGCATCATATATTAGTTGCTGCCTCAAAGCATATTCTGTAGGATATTGTCCAATTTCATAAAATTTTTGTCTCTTCACTGGCAGCATACTAATCTTCATGAAGCTATCCAAGGGCTCCCTCAGACTAGATGCTTCTCGGTAACAGGGTGCATGGAAAGACCAAAGAATTGTATGGCATGAGTTCATTACTGTTATGAATTGGTTTTTTTTTTTTTTTATCAGAAGCAATACTGTGTGAGATACTTTGATGATGAATAAGGTGTTTCCTGTATATCAGTGAGAAGTATTTTGGGTGCAAATATTGTGAGCAAGAAAGGTAAATCCAGATCCAAAATAAATGGTATGCCATTGCAGATTAATTACTACTATTATCAGGATTAAAAGAGTTTAATATAAATAACCTATTATCAAGTGGTTAGTTGTTCTCCCTTGGAACGACATCAAATTGTGAGTCATCATACTGCTGGCAATGGTGTTAGGTTAGGCACCTGGGATGGTGTTACCAAGATCAGACTTAATGAAGGGATACATGCTTAATCAGCTAATTCATAACCTCCATCCCTTTTGCCATGTATTTTGTACAAGAGCCCATTCATTAGGAACAAGGGTGGCTAGAAAAATGTGAAAACTTATACCCACAGAATGGGTCATTTTGTCAACCTGACTATTGAGATCTTCATCTGCAGAGGAAAAAAGTAGCTTTACAATGGACAGATGAGGCAGATCAACTGCCAAACTGATCAAACAGCATTACTAATCATGAGTAATCTGACATTGTGGGCCACTGATGCAGTGCACTATAAACTACAGAGCATTACCCAAGAAATATCCTTGCCAAAAATGTTTCCCCTGAATCTAATTAAGCCTTTAGATCTAATTTACAATTTACAGGAATACAGGGGATAAAGGGAAAAGGAGAATGACAACAAAAGGAACAATCAGACAAATTGAGAGTGTGGTATGATTTACAAGATAACTGCTCTTATGTCTTCCCAAAGACGATGTCACTGAAAAAAAAAAAAAGTGAGATGTCATTCAGGTTTAAAAGAGATTTTAAAAATATAACAATCAAATGCAACTCATGACCATTGTCTAGATCCTCAATATGTTTTTAAAAAGCAAAAAAAAAATTATATTTTGAGGCAATTGGAGAAATTTGATTATGGACTAGATGTGAGATGATATTGAGAAGGTATTGTGAAGCTTCTTGGAAGTTGTAATGGTATTATAGTTATGAAAAGCATACAAAAAGTATTTAGGGATTAAGTTTCATGCTACTTGCAACTCCCTTACAAGCAACTCCCTTGTTAATTTGTTTCAAATAAAATACAACCCATCCATATAGATAGATAGATACACAGATAGATAAACAAAATGGCAAATGTTAACACCTGTTGAACATAGGTGCTGGGTATATGTGAGGTATTTTAAATTACTTCAAAAATTCCATATATTTGAAATTTTCTTAATTAAAAACTATGATAAAATGGGCTGGTTAAAGAGGAAAATTGGAACAAACTTCGAAAATACATTCTGAAAATTTCTAGTAAAAGACAATTAAACTACAGGAAATTTTATGGAATCCACTAAAAACTATTTGAATTTAGAAATAGCAAGGTTTCAAAATACAAGATCAATATAAAATATCAATTCTATTTTTATATGTTAATGTAAACACATCAAAACTGAAAGCAAGAGAACAAATCCATATACAGTAGCATAAAAATGAACAAAGTACTTAGGTATAAATTTAATAAAACAAGTACAAAAGGCATACACTGGAAACTAAAAAACATAGTTGAAAGAAATTAAATAAGATTTAAATAAATGAAAAGGCATTCAATATTCATGACTCAGAAAACTTAATATTGTTAAGGCAACATGACTTACATTGATCTGCAGATTAACACAATTTTCATATCAAAATCCTAGCTATTTTTCCTGCAGTAATTGACAAACTGATTCTAAAATTTATGTAGAAATGTAAGGAATCCAGAAGAACCAAAACAATATTGAAAAAGCACAGAGTTGGAGGACTCATGCCTCCTGATTTCAAAACTTACTACAGTAGCTAAAGTAATCAAGACAATGTGTTATTGTGCTACATAAGCAAACGAAAAATGGCCCCTGTATGTTAACTCCAAATTGTTTACTTTTTCACAGCAGGATAGGACTTTTAGCTCAAAGCCCTCTGTGCTAAACTCAAATTCTTACACATCCAATTTCTTTGAAGATAGCAAAAATAAACATATTTTTAGGTATGTAGAGTCTGCCTGCTTTATGTAACTTGTGAAACTGCATGCAGTACCTACTAACCATAGGTAATACAAACTCTGTACTGGTAAAAGACCCCAAAACATTGCTACCCCTTGGAGCTCTCTGACCCAGTGTCTCCCTACCTTGCTGCTGAGCAACATAGAAATCCTTTCTTCATTTTTTGTCTTTTTCTGGACCTTGCCCTGTCCCCCTACTGCGTGGTGATATTGTTCCACTGTTTGGAAAGTTTGCTGTGAGGCACTTCTGCTCACATGCAACCCTCAGTCACCACCCAATAAAACTTGATGTACAGTACTGCCTTCTTGCGGTCTTTTCATTTCCTCGGTTGGTCCCCAAATCCTTGAATTCAGCACAATCTGGCATAAGAATAAACATATAGATCACGGGAATAAAATTAAGGGCCCAGAAATAAACTTTTATATTTATGGTCAATTAATTTTTGACAAGGGTACCAAGAAAACTCAATGGTAAAGAATAGTCTATATTCGTTCATTTTCACATTGCTATGAAGAAATATCTGAGACTGGGTAATTTATAAAGAAGAGAGGTTTAATTGGCTCATGGTTCTGCAGGCTGTACAAGAAGCATGATACTTCTGCTCAGCTTCTGCCAAGCCAATTTTATCATACTTTTTAATCAAGGAAAGTTTCAAACATATGGAATTTTTGACATAACTTAAAATACCTTACATATACCCACCACCTATATTCAACAGGTGTTAACATTTGACATACTGTTTATCCATGTGTCTATCTATCTATACAGATGGGTTTGATTCTATGTGAATATCTATACAGATGGGTTTGATTCTATGTGAATATCTGTTTGATTCTATGTGAATATCTATACAGATGGGTTTGATTCTATGTGAATATCTATACAGATGGGTTTGATTCTATGTGAATATCTTTACAGATGGGTTTGATTCTATGTGAATATCTATACAGATGGGTTTGATTCTATATGAATATCTATACAGATGGGTTTGATCTATACAGATGGGTTTGATTCTATGTGAATATCTATACAGATGGGTTTGATTCTATGTGAATATCTATACAGATGGGTTTGATTCTATGTGAAACAAATAAACACGGGAGTTGATGTTTCTGCTCAGCTTCTGGGGAGGCCTCAGGAAACTTACAGTCATGGCAGAAGGCAAAGGGAAAGCAGTCACATCACATGGCCAGAGCAGGAGCAAGAGAGAGAGAGTGGGAAGGTGCCCCACACTTTTACACAAGGACTCAGTCACTATGGTGAGAACAGCACCAAGGGGGTGGTGCTAAACCACTTATGAGAAACCCACCCCCGTGATCTAATCGCCTCCCATCAGGCCCCACCTTCAACACGGGGGATTACACTTCAACATGAGATTTGGGTGAGGACACATATCCAAACTACAGCAAGTGTTTTCAACAAATGGTGTCAGTACAACTGGATATTCGTATCCAAAGAACAAAGTTGAAACCCCAATCTCATACCACACACAAATATTAACTTCAAATGATCATAGTCCTAAATATAAAAGCTAAACACACACAACTCTTAGAAAAAAGCATAGGAGTTAATTTCAGTGACCTTGGGTTGGAAAATGATTTCGTAGATGAGACATCAAAAGCACAAGAGATAAAAGAAAATATAGTAAGTTTGATTTCATCAAAACATTTGTTCTGCAAACAATACCATGAAGAAAGTGAAAAGAATGGGAGAAAATATTTTCAAATCAGATTTCTGATAAGGGACTTATAGCTAGAATGTAAAAAGAACTGTTACAACTTAATAATAAGAAGATAAATACTACAATTGTTTAATGACCACAGGATTTAAATCAGTATTTCTTCAAATGTCAAATATTCAGTATACAAATGATATGTAAATTGCCAGCAAATGCATGAAAAATGCTCAACAACTTTTTGATGGTTAATTTTATGTGACAACTTTGCTAGTCCACAATACCCAATTTTTGGTCAGACACCAGTCTAGATGCTGCTGTGAAGATATTTTTTAAATATAACTAACATTTAAATTAGTAGAATGAATACTTTGAAGTATCCTCCATAATGTGTGTGGACCTTATCCAATCAGTTGAAGGCCTTAAGAAAAAAGACTGAGGTCTACTGAAGAAAAAGAGATTTTTGCCTTCAAACTGCTTTTGGACTTAAGAATGCAACTCAACTTTTCCCTCTTCTTTAGCCTGCCATTATGTCCTGCAGATTTCAGACCAAGATAGACAGAGGATGGATAGATAGATAGATAGATAGATAGATAGATAGATAGATAGATAGATAGATAGATGTATAGATATATGTGCATGCACACACAGTCTATTGGTTCTATTTTTCTGGAGAACCTGAAACATATTTTGATACCAAGAATGAAGTGGTTCTAGAGAAACAGAATCTTCATGATGAGTTTTCATGCTGGGGTTTCTGGAATTGGTTCTCTAGTCCAATTAGATTTAAAGATGCTAATGACACTATTTCCCACAGTAAAAAGAACACTGGTAGTCCATGGCATTATGTGGCAATGGAGATAAACAAAATATCATCACTGGATATTCCTGATCAAATACGTACAAGGGGCAAGGTCCTAGGTGGTCATGTATTGGACACCTTAGAGCGTTTTTGTCAAACTAATGAGTATGAGATTGGCTGGTTTCTCCAATTGGACTGAACAAAATGGGGGAAAGTTTGAGATGAGAATTCAAATTCCTAGCTCAAGCACCACATAAATGATCTGAAAATTTCTATGTCTGCTGTACAAGCAACCCTTATGACCTGCAGCCACAACACTGAGACTGCTGAAAACCAAACTGAGTCTCATCCTGTGAGTGTCTAAATTACAATGCAAATTAAATTCTCAAATTTACAGAGTGTCTGCTGTAAAGTGAGCACTTTCGTGGGGAAGGAATTGGATCCTGAACCCTGGAATGGGGCTTATGGGAAAATCCTGATGAAGCTTGTGACGTTGAATCCCCTGCATTCTGATGAGTCCTCTTTATCAGTAGAAGCGCAATTCCATCCCATCTGAAGAGATTAACCTTGCTTTGCCTGAAGAAATTGTGTAGACTCCCTGAAGGTAATTGCATTGCAAGACACTGCTGGTTCCTCAGGGCCTACCCCCATCACCCTTCTTGGCTTCTAATGACTTACAACGAGACTCAAGTCCCAGCAGGCTCCGAAACCAGAAGTCCGAAGTGTCACCCATGAGCAGGTGCACTAATAAGAACTACACAATTTTTTTCTAATTTATAAAGGCAGAAATCTGGGAAATATGTGTGGTGAAAGATCTTAAAGGTGTAGGATAATCATGGAAGGAACACAATGTTAAATCAGGCTGATATGTGTCCACTAAGCAGAAATTCTGGATTCAATGTTGTGGTTCAAGGAGTTAGAAAGAGCTCCAACAGTTTGGTTGGTTGGTGACTGAAATATGAACTGAAAGGTAAGCCTGCCCTAAATGAAGTTGAAATGCCAGAACTGCCTTGGTACACTGTAGAGGAACATATCCAAGGCTTAAGGAGATTGGGGTATGGACTTATCATTTAAAACCTGTTTATGCACCTTGGAAGGGTCCAGAAGACACAACTTTCACCAAGACTGTGAGAAATAAATTTCTGAGTGAAGTCCCAACATCTTTGAAGATCTTTGTGATTCAACTTCTCTGCAGGTCAGAAACTACAGTGGGGGCCAGCTGCCTCTGAACTGGGAAGCCTAATTGCCATGAATATAATTGGATCCCAAGGTGACAGGGGCCACGTGGTGCCCTTCATTAGCAGAGGTGGGGATGTATGGAAGTCATTTTAAGTATATATTTTCGTTGTTTATTTTTATCACATGCTTTGACTACTAAAAAGAAAAATTAAAACTAATAACAATGGAAGATATTCTGAAATTGTGAAGATTAAAACCAAACTCAAGTTCAAGTCCTATTTGAATATGGTAATCTGAATTTTGCCACCATTAAAAACTACTATGTCAAAATGAAAAGAAAGGAATCCTGTTATTAGTAAAGATCAAATTGTAGCAAATTTCAGCATTAGTGATTTAAAACGTTATCCAAGATGTGAATAACATTTAACTGAACTGTATTCTAATTTATTCTTCTTTTCTGAAAAACCAAATTTGTTATACTTTATAGATGGTGTTTTTTCAAATAGTTAAGGAAAGGTAGAAAATAAAAAGCAAACCTGTGCAGCTCCCCACTCCACCAATATCCACTTCAGTGATACATACTTTTAACTATTGCTTATTTTAGTTCTTAGAGGTTAGCACTTTTAAATCTGATAGTATGTTTATACTTCTATTTCTTGATGTATCAATTTTTATAAACGGGATCTATTGAGTTCCCATGTTGAAAGTTGAAGGAATCGTTCAATTTTCACTGGCTTCTAACTTTGCTCTCTCTTCCAAATTTTATTTGTGCTGTTATTTTGGTTGTTGTATTTCTGCTTGTGTTTTTCTTTATAACAATGAATAATAAACATCAAATATATTTGTGATCCACTGATTTAAACAGAAACTTTTAATTGGTTTAGTATCATTATTATCTACCCACCTGAAAAATAGACAACTTAAAATCAAGGAATCCAAAGCCAATATTGGCAGAAGCATTTTTTTTAAAAAAGTCTTATGAGATGCATAGCAGCTTGACAATGAAGTCTCAATTGCATTTGCATAGCTGTTTTATGCATTGCTTAATATAAAATTCATAGCCAAGAAAGAATGTAAAATTCAGTAATTTTGATATTAAATGAATGATGAAACAATTTTACATATTTTTACAGCTATTTATTTCATACCTGAGAAAAAGTTAAGGCAACCTGAATAAATGAGGAAAAGTCTTGAAGGTCGATGTGACACTGTGGTGCCAGTATTAATTAGCATTGATAAGATGTGGTAATGACATCCACATAGCTAATGAAAAACATTGTATGCATGCCCCTGCTCCTCAGATCTGTGAACCAGATTACTAAGAAAAAAGCTGGTTTTATTCAGAATGGTGGTGTCTTTTCTTCTCCCAGGAAACAAATGGTTCTGGAAGGTGGGTGTTTCCAAACAAAACGGACTTTTCTTGCTTTGCTTTTCTCTACTTGAGACACAGAAAGAAATTCAATCAGAAGCATGAATTCTGCTTTCCCATGAGGCTCTATGCTAACAGTTTTCAAACTTTACTTGAGAAATGGTCCCGAGGAACAAAAGCACCTAGAAGCAGTCATGGCATGGGTTTCTGTGGTTATTAAAGGGATAATCTGGCAAAGCAATGCTTCACTTAATTGAGATACCACGAGCATAGGAGAAAAAGTTACACTTGGCCCTCCCTTCCCCTCATCCTCATCTTCACTCTGCTTTATAACATAGTCCTGTACTACAGCAATGCCGTCTCTCATAATCAGTGTTTCATTCACCCATTCCTCATGCCTTAGTTTCTAATTCACTCAATTATTATCCTTTTTGATTTTAAATCTATCAGTAAATTGTGCTTCAAAAGATACAACAGTGCATGTACTTTCTACATTCAGTGAAACAACACAAAAACAAGAAAACCCTGGTAAGTTCTGTCCCCACCTCCTCCCATCTACCCGCCCTTGGGGACATAGTATTACTAGCTTGGTGTGTGTCCTTTTCCACCCCATTCTCCATATATAAGAGGGGTTTTTACTCAAACAAGACTATTACTTAGCATCTTTTCTTATTTCAAAATTCATGGTGGATATCCAGGCAAATGTATGGACATGGAGCTAACTCATTTTTAAAATAACTGCATGTATCAGTCACTATTTAACAGCCATTCTCCCCTGCTTCTCTGTGAAAATGACCTGATTTTATTTAGGTATTAACTGACGATCAATGTGCTCAGGTGAGGTCAGCCTCTCCTTAGTCCCAAAGACTAGATGATGGACCAGTCATCACCATAGTAACTCCAATCATGGTAACTCCATTCCTTTGTTTCTTTTCATATAAATTTCATGAAGTATAATATTAATACAGAAAAGTACATAAACATCAATTACTTTTTACCAAGCATCAATCCCGTATAAACGTTACCCAGATCAAGATACGAAACATTACCTGCATCTCTGAAGCCCACCTCAGGGATCACTGTCCTCCAAAGTAATCAGTATTTGATGTCTATAGATCAAACTTGCTACTTTTGACATGAGATAAATTGAATCATACAATATATAACCTTTCATATCTTTTTTTTTTTTTTTGAGACGGAGTCTCACTCTGTTGCGCAGGTTGGAGTTCGGTGGCACGATCTTTCATTTTGACCTTGGAGAATCTGATGATTGTGTGTCTTGGGGCTGTTCGTCTCATAGAGTATCTTACTAGGGTTCTCTGGATTTTCTGAATTTGACTATTAGCCTGTCTTGCCAGGTTGGGGAAGTTCTCCTGGATGTTATCCTGAAGTATGTTTTCCAACTTGATTCCATTCTCACGGTCTCTTTCGGGTACCCCAATCAGTTGTAGGTTTGGTCTTTTTAAATAATCCCATATTTCTCATAGGTTTTGTTCATTCCTTTTCATTCATTTTTCTCTATTCTTGTCTGCCTGTCTGATTTCAGAAAGATAGTCTTCAAGCTCTGAGATTCTTTCCTCTGCTTGGTCTATTCTGCTGTTGATACTTGTGATTGCATTGAGAAGTTCTTGTGTTTTTCAGCTCCATCTGGTCAATTATATTCCTCTCTAAACTGGTTATCCTGGTCATCAGCTCCTGTATTGTTTTATCGTGATTCTTAGCTTCTTTGTATTGGGTTACAACATGCTGCTTTTGCTCAGTGAAGTTCATTATTAACCATCTTCTGAAGTCTTTTTCTGTCAATTCAGCCATCTCAGTCTCAGCTCAGTTCTGTGCCCTTGCTAAAGAGGTGTTTGGTCATTTGGAGAAGAAAAGGCACTCTGGCTTTTTGAGTTTTCAGCATTTTTGTGTTGATTCATTCTCATCTTTATGGGCTTATTTACCGTTGATCTTTGAGGTTGCTGACCTTTGAATGGGATTTTTATGGGATCTTTTTTGCTGACGCTATTGTTTTCTGTTTGTTTTTCTGTTAACATGCAGGCCACTCTTTTGTAGGGCTGTTGCGGTTTGCTAGGGCCCCACTCCAGACCTTAGCTGCCTTGGTTTTTCCCATACCTGGAGGTATCACCAATGAAGGCTGCAAAACAGCAAAGATGACAGCCTTCTCCTTTCTCTGGAAGCTTCATCCCAGGGGGATGCTGACCGGTTGCCAACATGAACTCTCCTGTGGGAGGTATCTGGAGACCCCTTGTTGGGAGGTCTCACCCAGTCAGGAGGAATGGGATCAGGGACCCACTTAAAGAAGCAGTCTGACTGTTTTTTGATAGAGTAGGTGTGCTGCGTTGGAGGCAACCCTTCCTTGTCCAGACTGCCTGGACTCTTCAGAGCCAGCAGGCAGGAAAGACTAAGTCAGCTGAACCACAGAGGCAGAGACAGCAGCCATTCCTCCCACCACAGGGCTCTGTCCCAGGAAAAGATCAGAGTTCTGTCTGGATAACCCTGGCTGGAGTTGCTGAAATTCCTGCAGGAAGGCTCTGTTCAATGAGGAAGGATGGATTGGGGTTCCACTTAAAGAAGCAGTCTGGCCATGATCTGGCACAGCAGCTATGCTGCATTGTGGGGGACTCCTCTGGACCGCCTGGACTCCCTGGAGCCAGCAGGCTAGAATGGCTGAGTTGACTGAACCATAGTGACAGTGGTTGCCCTTCCCAACTAGAACTTGGTCTATCTCAGGCAGTCTCTCCAGCCTGGTGTAGCTGGCTGGCTGGAATTCCAAGCCAGCAGAGCTTAATCTGTGAGGTGCTGTGGAAGTTGGGCCTGCAGAACGATGCTGCTTGCCTTCCTGGATTCCACCTCCTTCCTAGGGGAATGTAAGGACGAATCTCCCACCTTGCTGGGATTTCCGGGGCTGGAGTTCAGAAAACTCCTGGGTCTCTGTGTGTGCCTGAGTGGCTGCTCTGCCAAGACTTTGCACAATGCTGTCTATCAGAGCCAAGGCCCCGGTAGTATGGGCTCTCCTGATCCACGGTTTGCAAAGATCCATGGGAGAAGTGTGGTTTCCTGGGCAGGGTTGCACAATCACTCACCACTCCCCTTGGTTGAGAGCAGAGTTTCTTTGGCTTTGTGCTGCTCCCACATGGCTCGTTGCCCCACCCTGCCTTTCTTCATTCTCTGTGGGTCAAGTTGTCCACCTAGAAAGTCCCAGTGCAGGAACCTGGGTTTCAGTTGAAGGTGCTGAATTCACTGGCCATTTTCATTCCTCTTCATGAGAGCCACGGACTGCAGCTGCTTCTAATCTGCCATCTTGGCCCCTCACACAGTATGCTCTTTTTCTTTCAATATTTTCATTACGAACAGATCTATGTGTATATATATTTATTGTGCACCTTTATGTTCTGTCTTCATCATTCCCTGTCTTGAGATCTATGTTCTGATTTAATTGCACTCAGTCAATTTTAATTTCTCTTGATTTAATTGCATGCTTCAGTAAGTTCCTTGGATACAGTATTTGGGAAGCATAAAATATGTATATTGGCTTATCTGAAAATGCCTTTTATTCTGGAAGAGATGAAATATAGCTCTGATGTGTAACGGCTTTTTTAGATCTGTTCTCTTTTCAACTAGTGTTACCAATGAGAAGTCTGACATTAGTCTGTTTTTTCCCCTTCTGTGTAGTATCCAATGTGTTTTCTTTAACTTGGAGTTCAGAAGTTTTACTAGGGTATGTGTGTGTGTGTGTGTGTGTGTGTGTGTGTGTGTGTGTGTGTGTATGACCATTAATCCTGATGAGATTCATTCTGTTCTTTCATTATATTCTCAATTTTTTCCCTTCAAATTAGAAAAAAAAATTCTTCCTGGTAATTATTCTCTGTGTATTACTTTTTTCATCTTTGAACATCCTATTCCTTGAATATATAGTTTTCCAGGCTTCATCTTTTCATACCTCCTATCTTTCCTCCCGCAGTTTTCATCTCTTTATATTTCTACCTTATCTACTAGTGTTTCTTTCAGTTGATCTTCAGACCACTACTGTTTTTTCAGGTCAAATACAAATTTTTATTTCAGCTGGTTTTCTTAGATGCTCTAGTTGTTTTACCACAAAAGTAATTTTAAAGTATTTTTTCCTGCTTTTCTATTAGCTAACTGTACTGAGAGTCAATCTGATATCCCTCTGGTTTCTAAGGCTTCTTATGTGATTTGTTTTTTGAAGCTGGTTATGGTTTGGGATTGCCTCACTCAAGCCCTGAGAGTCTCTGGAGCAGTGCCAAACAGTAGTGGAAGATAAAGAAAATTCTATTATCATGAATAAGTGGTTAAAATAAACCTTGTCAAAATCCAACCACCCACTTAAGACAGAAGGAAGAAGTCTCTTTGCTGTCAGGCCTTCCTAAGGATAAGATGTAGCTTTTCCTCAGCAATGGACATTAAATAACTCAGTTACTCAGTAGACTTTCCTTCAATGGACTTGAGTGAGTAAAGGCTGAAGGACCCTCCTAGGGTGACAGGAATACAAATAGTGTTAGAGACATCTGGACCCTCTGAAATCACACAGTCTGGCTTTTAGTCTCTGACTTCATTGACAATCAAGCACTCTACTCTGAAGCTAATTTACCTTCTTCCTGAGATCCTGTTAGACTCTACAGCTTCATATGTGTCCTAGGTGCTCTGCTAGCTTTCATCCTTTGCTGCAGCATCCCTACAGAAAAGGAGTTAAGAGGGAGTTGAAGTCAAAGGTATACGTTTAAGTTACCATCTTCACAGGACTCCATCACTGAAACTTCCTTCCTGCCATAATTATCTACTTTGTCTTCCTGTCAATCTGAGCAATTCCAAGCTCTTTAGATCTTAGTTTTCTATTGATTTCCCACATCACTTCTCCAGCATTTGGGATCGAAGCCATAACCAAACTTCTGGACCTGTTACAGTAATCAGGAAGGTGGCTATGCAGATATCCTTCCTCCCTCCCTGTTCCACACTGTCTAGAGTGCAAGGCCATCTTTTCTGCTGCCGGCCTCTTTTTGTCCTGAGTCACTGTTTATCCCTTTTTCCTTGTTTTACTTTCTCAATCTAGATGCTGAAATATCTTAGTTTGGTTATTTTTTATTAGGTTTCTTGACATCCTCTTACTTCATTTTTCCTGATCCTCACTCTCAGGGAAGCCCTTTAAACTCTCTTCTACTTAAAGTCAACTCAATACCTTTTTAAAGAAATATATCTGTGACAGAGGATTACATGAGGTCCCATCTTCAAAGACCTCACTGTCCGATGGGGGAATTGGGAAAACAGACTACTTCATTACAGTATTACAGATGTTATGACATGTGGTGGGTTGAATAGTGCCCCCCTGACAACATTCACGTCCAACCAGAACCTCAGAATGTGATCTTCTCTGGGAATAGTAGCTCATGCCTATAATCCCAGTGCTGATGGAGGCCAAGGTGGCAGAATCACTTGAGGCCAGGAGTTTGACAACAACTTGGCAACACAGTGAGACCTCATCTCTACCAAAAAAAACTATCTGGGGCCAGGTGCAGTGGCTCACGCCTGTAATCCCAACACTTTGCAGGGCCAAGGCAGGCAGATCATGCAGTCAGGAGATTGAGACCATCCTGGCCAACGTGGTGAAACCCCATCTCTACTAAAAATTTAAAACATAGCCAGGTGTGGTGGTGGGCACCTGTAATCCCAGCTACTTGGGAGGCTGAGGCAGGAGAATTGCTTGAACCTGGGAGACAGATGTTGCAGTGAGCCAAGATCGCGCCATGGCACTCTAGCCTGGCGACAGAGCGAGACTGTCAAAAAAAAAAAAATTATCTGGGCATGGTGGCACAAACCTGTAGTCCTAGCTGCTTGGGAGGCTGATCGGGGAGGATCACATGAGCCCAAGAGTTCAAGGTTGCAGTGAGCTAGGATCACAACACTGGACTCTTTCCTGGGCAACAGAGCAAGACCTTGCCTCTAAAAATAAAAATTAAAAAAGCGATCTTATTTGGAAATGGGTCTTTGTAAACGTAATTACATAAGATCAGTTCACACTTGATACTAACAAACACTAGTTTGTATTTGCCACCCCAGAATCCATTCTTCCCCTTTTCTCCCCTACCTTTCTTTCCAGTATGGCACATGGCTGCCCATCCATGCACGGCATTTCCTTGCATTCTGTGCTGCTTGGTAGGGCCATGGGACCAAGGTCTCACCAGTGAAATGTGAGTGAACTGATGTGTGCAAATAATATATCATTTCCTTAAAAGGAAATGCTTAGCTCTCTACTTTTCTTTCTTCCCTTTTTCCTGCTAGCTGACCAGGTATGTAGTACTATAAATCAGCTTTTACCATACAGAGGAGGATGATACAATATATTCTAGAACAGCATTGTTTCATAGAAATACAGCGTGAGCCACACATGTAATGTAAAAATTTGTAAGCTTTAAAAAAATACAAAGAAATGGATGAAATTAAATTTTGTAACATATTTTTAACTCAGTACATTCAAAATATTATTTCAAACTGCGATCAATAGAAAATTATTAATGAGATTTATTATGCCTTTTTTATTCCCACCAATCTTTGAAATACGACATTTATACTTACAGCATATCCTAGTTTGGACTAGTTACATTTCAAGAGCTGAATAGCCACACGTGGGCATTGGCTGCCAAATCGGATGGAGCAGCTCTAGAGCACGGCAGAGCATCATGGTAGAAGGAAGTTGAGTCCATGGTGCACACCCCTCCCCCATTCAAGCTCCCCTGAACTATCTAACTATGGTTACTATATAAAAAACAAACTTTTCCTTGTTGGGGTCAGTGGGTGTTTTTAGTTTCTTTATTACAGAAGCTTAACCTATATCTCACACTTACTTACACTTAATCTCACACTTGTAGCAATACTAATATAGTACCTCATTGAAAATGCCTTTGTTCAAGGCAACTAGAAGGTTTGTATAATATTTAAAATGCAAAGAATTATAACTGAAAAAGCTCTGGTAATATAATGCTTGAAGAAGTATCTGGAGGGCCAGATATTTCATAATAAACTATGTCTCACTTCCATCTATTTTTTATTTTTTAGCTGTCTGTTGACTTCATGTGTCCATTGCTTCTCTCTCATATTTTTCTTTGGAACCCTTGTGTTTTATAGGAACTGTTTATGACTGAATTAAAAGATGTTATGTACAGGATATATTGTAGATGCAATAAAAACTCAAAGGACAGAAAGTGAAGTACAAATAAAGTTGAACTAGAAAGAAGTTAGTTGTATCAAATTAGGGAAAATTTAATTGTTAAAAGAGAAAATCATACAAGCACATAATTGCATTTTCAAGAACATTTAAAATTTCTGCTGTATGCTAGACCTTGCACTAGACAGCAAAAATTGAAAGATGAGTATTACATGGATCCATCCTCAAAGACCTCACTGTCCGATGGGGGAAATGGAAAAGTAAACTCCTTCATTACAGTATTACAAATGTCATGACCTGTAGTGTGTTGAGTAGTGTGCTGCCCCAAAATTTATGCCCAACTGGAACCTCAGAATGTAATCCTGTCTGGGCACAGTAGCTCATGCCTATAATCCCAGGGCTGAGGGAGGCCAAGGTGGCAGAATCACTTGAGGCCAAGAGTTTGAGAGCAGCCTGGGCAACACAGTGAAACGTCATGTCTCCCAAAAAGTGTCTGGGTGTGGTGGCACACTTCTGTAGTCCTGGCTGCTTGGGAGGCTGACTGGGGGGGATCACATGAGCCCAAGAGTTCAAGGCTGCAGTGAGCTAGGATCATACCACTGCACTCTCGCCTGGACAACAGAGCAACACCCGGTCTCTAAAAATAAAAATAAAAAATGATCATACTTGGTAATGGGTCTTTGTAAATGTAATTACTTAAGATCAGGTCACACTTGATAGGTACTAAATCTAATGGCTGTTGTCCTTAGAAGGAAAGGAAATGACACAGAGACACACAGAGAGGATCAGGTGAAGACAGAGGCAGAGATTAGAGTGATGCATTTGCAAACCAAAGACCTTCGAGGGTCATCTGGGACACTAGGAGCTAGAAGAGGCAAGGAGAGCCACTGTGATTTTGGACTAGAGCCTTCAGAGAGACACTGTGATTTTGGACTTTGAGCATCTAGAACTGTGAGAGAATAAATTTCTTCTGTTTTTTGAGACAGAGTCTCACTCTGTCACCCAGGCTGGAGAGCACTGGCACGATCTCAGTTCACTGCAACCTCGTTCAAGCGATTCTCCTGCCTCAGGCTTCTGAGGAGCTTCGATTACAGGCATGTGCCACCATGCCTGGCTAATTTTTGTAGTTTTAGTAGAGATGAGGTTTCACCATGTTGGCCAGGCTGGTCTTGAATGCCTGGCTTCAAGCGGTGCGCCCTCCTTGGCATCCCAAAGTGCTGGAATTACAGGCGTGAACCACCGCACCTGGCCAATTTATTCTGTTTTAACCACACAGACTTGTAGTAGTTTGTTGTGGCCATTCTGAAAAACTGATGCAAGGTAAACTGAAGCGGTGACCTTGGGGAGCACATAGAAGGAGCACCAACCTAGACTGGGCACCGAGAAAGACTTGTAGGTGGAGAGGACACCCAAACTGAGTCTTGAGACATGAGTACAAGCAGCTGAAATGGGAAACCGAGGATTTGTGAGAGAATTCCAGCAGAAAGGATAAACGGGTGCAAGGTGCCTGGCAGCATGAGAGCATGGCACCGTTTTGAGACCTCAGGCATTTGTTTTAGCAAAACTCTAGGGTGCAAGAGAGGAGAGAGGCTGGAGATGAGATCAATGAGGTATAGAAGGAATGGCTTTAAAAAGGCCTTGAAGGCCGGGCGCGGTGGCTCAAGCCTGTAATCCCAGCACTTTGGGAGGCCGAGGCGGGCGGATCACGAGGTCAGGAGATCGAGACCATCCTGGCTAACACGGTGAAACCCCGTCTCTACTAAAAATACAAAAAACTAGCCGGGCGAGGTGGCGGGCGCCTGTAGTCCCAGCTACTCGGGAGGCTGAGGCAGGAGAATGGCGTAAACCCGGGAGGCGGAGCTTGCAGTGAGCTGAGATCCGGCCACTGCACTCCAGCCAGGGCGACAGAGGAAGACTCCGTCTCAAAAAACAAACAAACAAACAAACAAAGCCTTGAGGTCCATCACAAAGAGGTAAGCTTTATCTTATAGGTGCTCTAGACCCTGTACAGATTTTCAGTTGGATGTCCCGGGTCGGTTGCTGACCATATCAGATCTGCCTGATAATGAATATGACACTAAAGAGATGGAATTGATATAATTCAGTGACCAATTATAATTGAGGTGCGAGGAATGGTGATTTTAAGGGTGGTGCTAAGATTTCTGTTATGAATGATTAGGTGTCTTCTGATCCCCCAGTTGAGAAGGAAATAGAGGGTTTAAACAGCATATTGGAAAAGTTAAGCATATTGGAAACCTGGTATGTAAATCCAGCCAGGAAATAAGAGCCTGGAACACTACCTTTGGGGATAGCAACATGTAAGGGATAGACGGGGTGGTGGGATGGAGGGGAGAGAGCAGAAGGGGAGACAGAGATCATAAAAGCCAAGAGAAAGGACATTTCAGAGCACACATTTTAGTGCAAAGTGCTATTAGGCCTGCGGGCTAGAAAGTGCTGACTAGATTTAACAATAAGACAGGTGATGACCTTAGGAGGTGCTCACTGGGGTGTTGGTAGCAGAAAACAGATAGAAGTAAGTGGAAGAGAGTATTAAAGTAAGAAAGTAGAAATGATAAATACAGACTACTCTTTCAGAGAGCTTAAGTCTTAAGAAAGGAAACAGCAGGAAAGGGCAGATAAGAGAGGGTTGGTTTTGTATTTTTCTTAAAAAATAGATGATATAAATATCTCATGCTGAGGGAATCCTCCAATGAAATAGAAGAGAAGAAAGTTATCTCATAAAGCAATGATAATGAAGCATCATCTAGGGCAAGATCCTGTTCTGCTGAGATGGGACAAGGAAAACAATTAGTGCATTGGGAGTGAACCAGCAGAACAAACAGGAGGGACTTGAGGGAGTTCCCTGACTTCTCTAAACTGAGGACAGGGCCTTTGCTGAGTGAGGGTGGGCTGTTGGCTAGGGATCTGGCGAAGTACTCACTTCAGTGGTGCCACTTTCTCCTGTGATTCTCAGTTGTCCAGGAGCTGGTAGTTCAGAGATTAGAAATAGTTGGCATGATTGAGGGTTGGGCCTTTGCCATGTAGGCATGTGGGGGAAAAGGGAGGCAAAGGAATTGAGGTTTTGGGAAAGAAATAATTGAATTAAGTTTCTTTGGAGTTTAGCCTGACTGAGAATGTACCTGTTTAGTCTTATTCAATGTCTTCATTTTATGGAGGGAGAACCTGAGAAATTTGCCCAGGCCAAAGCTAGTTGCTGGCAGAGTTGTGTCCAAAATTCTGACCTGTTAATCCTACAGCTTTTCTACTGAGTGAGGCACTCATTCCATCTGTTTCTTGCTGCATGGTTGGCCAAACTCCTTGGCGGGGTATTTGAACACAGCTGTTAACCATTTGGGATAAGGCAATTTCACGTTGTCTCTCACCTGGCTTTTGAGTAGTGTTGAGTGGTGCTCCATCTAGATGTGGGTTGCTTGAATTCACCTGTTGGTGTTTGGAAACCTTGCTCTTTCTTCTGGCTCCCAGCAGACGTTGAAGAAGCACAGTCAGTATGACAGGAAAGGAAACTGTGTAAGGTATGAAGCTTGTGATTGTAGAGTGCCCTGTGATGGAACGCTTTCAAAATCTTTTTCCATTTTATCCCAATCACCATGAAGTCTTTTCTAATGTCAATCCCTTTCATCCCACTTTGAATATTTCTCCTTTGGTGTCACTGTCTTTCTTTGTTGCAAGAAGAAATTGCCATCACTAGAATTAAGGCCATTGTGAAATAGCAAGAGACTGACTCCTCACCAATATTGTCACAGATATTTCAACACCACCTTCTTGACAGACACACTGAAAATATATCATCACACCTCTGCATCAATCACTTTCTGAAACAAATGCAGTCTCAGTCTTTCAGTCTCTATGGTTGAAAGGCTCATTCTGAAAAAGAAAATAACTTGCTATCAATTGGAATTATTCTTAAATAGGGAAGATACATATTGTAAGTACTTAAAGCTTAATTATAGTGATATAAATTATGTAAATAATCACAATTATTAAAATTATTTATATTCTAACAAGTAAAAGATCCCAAAATAATATAAGTTGAGAATGCTGTGAAATACAGACCTTTAAAAACATTATCATTAGAACTGGACTGTCAGTAGTATTTATTTAAATGTTTAAATTGGGTGACCATTTTATTCTGTTGGATCTTACCACTGTACTCAGGACTACGATTAACAAATTTAGCAAGTAAAAATACAGGATGCTTAGCTAAATTTGTATAGCAGATAAACAACCAATAATTTTTAGTGTAAGTATGCATACTTGCATACAAATGTATTCATTGTTTATCTGAAATTCAAACTGTACGGGAATGTCCTGGGTTTTATGTGGTAACCTACTCAGGGTTCACTTCACTTTAGCATGGCAGAAACACTACCTTTGTCACCAGGTGTGGTCCTGTGTGTTTGCTTCTCAGGAGCCTCCCCTCCCCGTCTCCATGTCCTTGGGTTCATATGAAATTATCTTTGGGCTGTTGTATGCTACCTAGGCTGGAAATTGGATGAAGAGTTCAGCCATTTCCACCGAATAAGGACATGTGGAGGGTGGCTGGGAAGCAGGAGAGCAGGAGACTGAGACAATTCTGAAGGAAAAAGACCCAGAACCCTCCAATTGCTGGCTTGTCCTTCTATAAAACCTTGGATTGTGATGATTTCATCAAAGCATATCCTTTTAATACTCCTCTACCGGACTCTCTTTTTTCAAGTCAGCAAACAGGATTCAACTTGTTTCTGACTTTTTTCCTTTTTTTAGATATGGGGTCTTGCTCTGTTGCCCAGGTTGATCTTAAACTCCTGGGCTCAAGCAATCTTCCCACCTCGGCCTCCCAAAGCTCTGGGATTACAGGTGTGACTAATATCAATGCACTTGTATTAATTGAAGTTTCCCAGCCCTCTCCCACCCCCACCAGATGTTTATTTTACATTCCCAGAGTCTAAGCCAACAACTTAAACTGTGAAGATTTTTCTTCTCCCCTGACCCCCAACTCATAAATGGTGAGGGGTAAGGGTTGGTCAGAGTATTGGAAAGAAAGTTATCTAGTAACCAGGTAGAAGAAGGTGGGGGTTTTCCTCCAACTTGAAAGTCTGTGGGTAGTCAGGTGAGGAAAAGGAGGGGGAGTGGGTGGTGCTATCTGCCTAGGGTCGAGCTGTACTCCCTACCCCGTCTTAAAGAATACTCCAGGGTCATTTGATTATTCACAGCCTGTCTGCCCCTGGTGGTGATGCAGTCTGCGTAGAATTGCAGAGCCTATATGTCTAGGGAAATAACTTTATGAACTCCCCACTTTTCCATCCATCTTCGACTCCTTTGGTAACTATACTCTGGGTATGATATGGTTATGATAACTGACAGTAAGTCAGATAATGGCTCTTTTAAAATATGCAGATAAGTGTGAGTGTGTAGACATATTCACACACACACACACACACACATGCGTACGTATTATATATATATTTGGAAAAAGGTTCCAGGCTGCAGTGTAGTGGTACAATCATAGCTCACTGCAGCCTTACACTCCTGGGTTCAAGTGATCTTCCCGCCTCAGCCTCCTGAATAGCTGGGACTACAGGAGTGAACCACTGTGCCTGGCCCAATCTTTTAAAGAATAAATGTGATGTATATTTATTACTCAGCCTCCTGAGTAGCTGGGATTATAGGTGCACACCACCACGCCCAGCTAATTTTTGTATTTTTAGCAGAGACGGGGTTTCACCATGTTGGTCAGGTTGGTCTCAGAAAATGAGCAAGTGCCAAAAAATATTAAAAAGGAAACAAATCACCCACAGTTCAGAGATTACTGCTACTAATATTTTGGAATACCGTTTTTCGGTTTTTCCATGTGTAAATGTTTTAAATATTTGAAATCACACGATCTCACTTAATGTTGAATCATGATCATTTCCCATTGTCAGGCCTTTTCTTTCTTACAAGGAGACCTTATATGCAAGATATTTAGAAGCATGATACGGGAATTTATCAGTCTCTACAACTCTCCCTAAGCATCTTTCTGAAAGAGAACTTCCCTTAGCAGTGATGACCTTTGACTTCAAACTTGTAGCCTAAAATTCTCACCAATAAAGAATTTATCATTTTTGGAGGGAAAAAATGCATGTAAACTTCATAATATGCCTTTTTTCTTAGGTTTTACAACTCATAGTCTCAAAATCTTGCACAAAAAGCAGCACTCTCATGCACGCCTTTCGACCACTCTCCCGTCATCGGCATAGTTAATTCACCATGTACACTTCTGAAGGCTTAAAGCCTAGTTAAGGAGCCAAGCACTGATTTTATCATGACACTTTCTGCTCAAAAGGCAGCACTCTCTGTCTGATGTCTCTGGCCCATAGTCAACAAGTTATCTAAATGTATGATTTAGATAAGTCTCTCTGCTGCTCTAGGTCTCAGTTGCCTTACCTGTAAAATAGAGGCTTCGACAAGATGATCTAAGGTTATTTTTTACCTTGACATTCATGATTAAAATTAGAGACCAAATTAAGAGAAACATTCTTTTGTCATTTTCCAAAGGATGTCCAGGAATCCGGGCCCAGAGGCATGGAATGGATATGTAAAACCATGAAGTCTGGGAGAAATAGCGCTGGGACACTGAGCCCAGGGAGTCATTTCCACCTTCCAAACGTAATACCTGCCATCATGAAATAGCTCTACAGTGGCAAGGATTCCTTAGTTTCCAGTCTATTTTGAAATCATGTGGATTCCAAATTTCACTGAAGCCTGCCTTTGGTTGCTCCACATCAACTGGGAATGCTTAAGAATTCAATCAAAAATGCCCATTGTAACTTTGGATGCTTTTCTCTGTGGAAACTAACCTCGGCTCCAGAAAGTCAGATATAAAACAGGAATTCAGTAAATGTTTATTTAATAACAAATGGATGATAGACTACCTAGGTATACTTAGGCTCATGCATTTTTTTTTTTTTTTTTTTTAGATGGCGTCTTACTCTGTTGCCCAGGCTGGAGTGCAGTAGCATGACCTCGGCCCACTGCAACCTCCACCTCCCAGGTTCAAGCAATTCTCCTGCCTCAGCCTCCTGAGTAGCTGGGATTACAGGTGCACATCACCATACCCAGCTAATTTTTGTATTTTTAGTACAGATGGGGTTTCACCATGTTGGTCAGCCTGGTCTCAAACTCCTGACCTCATGATCCACCTGCCTTGGCCTTCCAAAGTGCTGGGATTACAGGCATGAGCCACCACCGCCCGGCCAGGTTTATGCATCTTTTGGGAATAAGCCATGTGGCACTGGATTGTGAAAAGAATATATTTTTCACAATTTTCTAAATGGAAGGCTTAAGCTATTTGCATGTATAAATTAGTAAGAGATTTTCACTCCAGTAGGTGATTGTATATACTTCTGTCTAAATTAATCGTGATAATACAGATGTTGGACCAGATAGCTATTATATTTAGAGGATGTGTATTGAATTCATCTTAGCCTTGTTTTTTCATGATTATCCTCTTGGCCATTGTTGCAGTGCACTGGAAATATGAAATAAGTAACCTAAATGCACACAGAGGATAGAACATGATCATATCAAGGAATGGAATTTACCTTTTGGATTACCTTCCCTGTGCACCAAGCACTATGCATATAACAATTTAATTATCATTAAAAAGCTCATGGCAACTGGATGAAGTGAGTTCTAATTTATCTGATTTTCTGCATGGGGGAAGTATTGTACCTTCCTGAAGTCACATAGCAGGCAACTGAATTGAGGTTCCATCCTAGGCTGATAAAGTTTGAAAGCTCACACAATTTTCACTGTCTGAGAGAAAAAGCAACATCAGACAAAAGGGCATCTTTATCAAACGGAATTGGTTAAAGGAGTGGAAGAAACCTAAGGTACTAAAGGCATCGAATAAAAGAGATCTAAAATAGGGGAAATGCAGAAGACAAATAGGGCACATGTGAAAGGAAATGTAGGGCCAGGCACAGTGGTTCACATCTGTAATCCCAGCACTTTGGGAAGCCGAAGCAGGTGGATCACCTGAGGTCAGGAGTTCAAGACCCGCCCGGCCAACGTGGCAAAATCCTGTCTCTACTAAAAACACAAAAATTAGCCAGGCCTGGTGGTGCACGCCTGTAATCGCAGCCACTCAGGAGGCTGAGACAGGAGAATCGCTTGAACCTGGGAGGCAGAGATTGTAGTGAGCCGAGATCGCAGGCCATTACACTCTAGCCTGGATGACACAGAGAGACTCTATCTCAAAATAAATAAACAAATAAATAAAAATTGTAAAAAGGAAATGTAGCTGAAGTCAAAGAGGGGAGAAAGGAATAAGAGGAATCCAGTAACTGAGTTGCAGCCTGCCAGTGCTTGAAGAGTGAGCTACCTCGCCTGGCTTAGTTCTTTACCCAATCATGGGGTTTTGGTTTTTGTTTGTTTGTTTGTTCGTTTCTTTCTTTCTTTCTTTTCTTTTTTTTTTTTTTTTTTGAGACAAGGTCTCACTCTGTCGCTCAGGCTGGAGTGCAGTGGTGCCATCCGGGCTTACTGCAGCCTCAACCTTCCTGGGCTCAGATGACCCTCCCACCTCAGCCTCCCAAGTAGCTGGGACTACAAGCATGTGCCACCATGCCCAGTTAATTTTCTGTATTTTTTGTAAAGACAAGGTTTCACTATGTTTCCCAGGCTGGTCTCAAACTCCTGAGCTCAAGCAGTACTCCTTCCTGCCTTGGCTTTCCAAAGTGCTGGGATTACAGGCCACTGCGCCCAGCCAATTATGGTTTGTTTGTTTTTTTTTTAAGGAAAGGTACCAGATTAATGGTCAAATATGTTTATCCATCCCAGCAATATGATCTTTTTGTGAATTGTCCAACACATTACGTGTATTTTTAACCTTGGCTGTCTTTGGCTTGTTGGGGGACCATGGTATGAAAGGGGGCAGTGGTCAGGGAGTCAGGAGATTCTAACACTTGCAGAAGGTCACTTGCTGCCTGTGTCACCCTGGACAAGCCTTCCAGCTTCTGAGTCTTAGCTTTTCCACTTCGAAAATACCCACTCTTCCAATCTGTTAATGTTTTGTACATGTACATAAAATGTAGAAAACCTGAGTGAAATACATATGTGCATGTTAATTACACAGTACTGTACAAAAATACCACGATAACTATTTCAACTTAAAGCTCCTGAGAGTAATATTTGTTCTTTGAACGCTGGAAGTGTAGAGAGAAAGGATTCAGGTTACATAGAGGATACTAGAGATAATTTGGATATAGAGTTCAATCTGGCCTCTCTGGTGACTATAATGATTTTGGAGATACTGGATTAATGTCCTTTTTACTCAGTGAGGAAATAAATCACTTTATGAGTCAAGATTGCATTTAACACCCTCTACAATAAAAATGAGGAATTTCATATGAAGCAATGATTTACTTGTGACTAGAGCTGGAGTCATTCTGACCAAGTTACTGAAGTTGACAGCAGAAGAAATATAAGCATCCAACAGTGAGTTGTTCCAAGTGGAAACGACCATGCTGTTTCCAGAAACATTTGGCAAGCAATCTGTGTGGGGAGAAAATAGCGAAGGCAAAAATGAACAAATGACAATTTAGCTGTCAATGTATGCCCCATAGAGTCACTGCAGCTAAGGGAGAGATCTCCTGATTTCAGAGTCATAATTCCTCCTTCTTACTGCATGCAAATAAAGACGCATTGGCTTAATGTGAGCAGATCAGGGAATTTATGAGTCAGCAAAAATGAATAAAAATGCTGGCTAGGTAATAAATAATTGTGTCTATTTACTGTCTAGCTGCTCACTCTTTAACTTATGTCAGAGGCGTAAATAATAATATCTGAACGGTACAAATGCATGCATATTACCTGGACTTGAAGTTTAAAGTACAATCAGCATTCCACAATAAAGATTTTTGTAGGATCTATTATTAGATCCCCTTTTGTAGACTTTATACTATTCAAGAAAATATTATACCTTCCCTCTTGCCAGCAGATAAAAATAAAATTATTTCTGGTTTAAATCTCGGGTACTAAAATACTTTCAACTTCCGGAGATTACCAGGACATTCCAAGATACTGTAGAAAAGTTTTGTTTTGGGGAAATAGAGGCTTGTTTGGGGGCAGAAGAAAATGTATCTAATCATTAATTTCAAACATTGTGCGATTTGCTTTTCCTCAAACACAGATATGATCAAGTCCTTGCTCTTTGAAAAGTATGAAACAAACTTTGGCACACATTTTTTTAAAAAATGTTAAAAATTGTCCTTCTGTTGAAGATAAATGAAGTAAATGTTACAAACCATTATGTTTTACATTAGCCATTATTACTGTATTTATTACTTTCAAAGTCATGATCACTGTCTCTCTTCTAAAATATTATTATGACTCTATCTGATATTTAATTGTGTACTATTGGAGACTACAGCTATGATTTGCTATATAGTTTTTTAAAAACAACTGATCCTTTTGCTCTTGTATTGTAAAAAAATTTTAACTCTACCATCCCAAATTCCTCACTTCACACCATGACTAAGTTACAGTCTCCTTGAAAGCAGGGATTATATCTGTCTTGTTCACAGCTATATCTCCAATCCCTTCTGCATAATAGGTGTTCAGTATACCTTTGTGGAATAAATGGCTGGATTGAAGCAGGAGCCTCTTTCAATGTGCTATGAAAGGGAACAGTGTAAGGAGAAGTTCAGCAACAGCACCAAGTGCCACAAGAGATAATATTATTTCAGCTCACCTTGGGAAAATCTCCAGGTTCATTGCATCTGAAACTCCTATGCATGCTTAAGACAGTGACAACTATGTAATGTTTTCTATTCATGAGTGAGAAAATGAAACTAAGAAATGAGAAAATCAGCATCTGAGTTAAGGTGTTTGGCATAGTGGTTAAGAGGCACTGGGGTGACGCAATCTGGGTTCACATCCTAAGCCTGCCATTTGCTAGGTGTATGATGCTGGGCACATTGTTTAATTTCTAAGTGGTCCCATTTCATCACCTGTAAATGGGAAGACCCACCTCACAGGCTGTTGTGGGGATAATGAGTTAATACGTGTGAAGTGCTTGAAACAATACTGATCTTGACTCATGACAAGTACTGTGTAGGCATTCACTGCTGGCTTTATTACTCTAAAGAGGCCAGCTAGCAGGCCTGGAGGACTAGAGGACCAGAGATTAAGTCCATGTTCTGCCACTGACTAGCTGTGAGTGCTAGTTTGACATCTCTAGGTTTCTGTCTTTGCATCTGTGAAATAAGGGTGTAGGCTACATGGAAGGGCTTCTGGATTTTAAGTCCTATAATACTTTATCTGGCCCTTAATTTCTTCCCTTCTAAAATGGAATTGTACAAGGTTGCTGCAGTGAATGTGTATGTACCATACAAATGCAAAGCAAGTATAGTGTCCATTTTTAGTGTCAATATAGGGTATATTTGGTGCTATATTCACTACAAAAGCATTTCAATATTAATTTCCAAATCTACTAAGTCCCAATTGCACTGCAAGTATAAAATTAAGTGGTCATAAAAGAAAATAAAGCAACTACACAATCGTTCTGATAGGATTGGCTCCTCGTTCTGAAAGAAGAGGAAGCCAATGAGTATGCTTTCTCATGAATTTCTGGAGTGAGAGACATCTCTCTCATTCTTGGTGTCTCTGTAATTTAATACACTTGTATCCTTTTAAAAATCGGATTCTTCATTTGTTTCCTTTTGTTCTAGAAATATGCATAGCCTACTAATATATTTGCCTCAATTGGGTAAGTTTAGCCCGAGGGTGGGAATATTTAGTAGACTGGGAAAATCTTTCATAAATCTGTAAATGCTGGAGATCCATAGAGAGCACATGATTTTTGGGAAAAGGATAAAGTGAATACACAATAGTTGATGAAATGATGATTATGTGGGCTTCCTTTACCCGCTGATCACTTGAGTGTAACTAGATGTTACACACACAACAGGTGGGCTTGATCACCTGGTGGCTCACAATCTAATGACTGCAACTGAGGAGAATTTAACAAGGGGACTTTATTATTTGCAACAAGTAAGAAGGGCACCAGGGATAGTTCTCAAAGCCGTGCCTCCCAGAAAAATGGTGAGAACAGAGCTTGTATTGGGCTGGTTAGCTGAGTCATTGCATGTAGAGGCAGAGTAAAGGTAGAGCAGGCGTAAATCTGATCATGCTTCTACATACGTCACATGTATAGTATGTATAGTATAGAACATGGCTAGTAAGCTCCTCCCTGAGCAGGGATTTAGTACAGTAATGAGTGGAGTTTGCCAGAATTCATCTCCAACTCAGCCACCTCTGGATCCAACCAGTTTCTGTTTTTCCTGAGTTGAGCTTCTCTCCGGAACTTTTTGAAACAATGAGAACTCAAGGTGCATCAGTTGTAAGTGAGTACTTTTTCACAGTGTGTACCCCAAAACCTGAGGACCCTGGGCTATAGACAGGCAAAAATTTACAAAACTGGACTCTCTCATTCTCTCTCTCTATATATATATATACATATATGCTATATAAAAATGTAATGGGGCTGAGCGCCGTGGCTCACTCCTGTTACCTGAACACTTTGGGAGGCCGAGGCAGGCAGATCATGAGGTCAGGAGATCGAGACCACACTGGCCGACATGGTGAAACCCCATCTCTACTAAAAATACAAAAAAATTAACTGGGCGTGGTGGCGGGCACATGTAGTCCCAGCTACTCAGGAGGCTGAGGCAGGAGAATCTCTTGATCCTGGGAGGCGGAGGTTGCAGTGAGCCAAGATTGTGCCACTGCACTCCAGCCTGGTGACAGAGCAAGACTCTGTCTATATATATATCATGGGCTGTGTACAATATATGATCATAACATTTTAGAACTAGAAAGGATCTTAAAGCTTACCTAAAATATGGTGATTTAAAACTTGTTCAATTATGTGACAAGGATACTTCACTTTGTGCTACTCTTTCTAAAATCTCATAACCCCAGCCTAATCATGAGAGGAATATCAGATGAACCTAGATTGGGGGAATATACTACAAGATGTCCAACTGGTACTTCTCAAGACTGCCAAGGTCATGAAAAACAAGGAAAGACTGAAGAACTGTTGCAGACCAGATGGGACTGGGGAGACATGACAAATAAATGCAATGTGGGACTTTGGATTGTGTCCTGGAGCAGAAAGAGAACATTAGTGGAAAAACTGATGAAATCTAAACATGCCTTAAGTTTAGTTAATAGTAATGCACCAATTCAGCGTTTTAAATGTGGACAAGCATACCGCTGTCTTGTAAGGTGTTAACAATGGGAAGAATGAGCGAGAGGGGCATATGGGAGCACTCTGTACTCTCTATGTAACTTTCCTATAAATCTAAAATTGGTTCAAAGTAAAAAGTTTATTTAAAAATAGCTAGACACTTCTTTTAGGAGGCCAAGGCAGGAGGATCACTTGAGCCCAGGAGCTCAAGAACAGCCTGGGCAACACAGCAAGACCCTGTCTCAAAAAAAAATAGTTAGACAGTTTTAATGAAAATAATTACTCTTTTCATTACTCTTTTAATTTCTAATTTTTATTTGTAAAAATAAAAATTTCCATTTTTTATTATTTCTAATTTTTATTTCATTATTCTTTTTATTTCTAATGAAAATAATTACTCTTTTCATAATAATAACGTGAAACATTGCTCTAATGGTGGCCTAGAGTATATGAACTGTTTCAGAGGTCAAATGTATTAGTAAATACATAACTCCCTTGGATGGGAAATTTAACATGAGCATACTTAAATATTCTACTGTTATTAAGAATTTGTAGGCCCGGAGCAATGGCTCATGCCTGTAATCCCGGCACTTTGGGCGACCGAGGCGGGTGGATCACCTGAGGTCAGGAGTTCAAGAGCAGCCTGGCCAACATGGTGAAACTCCATCTCTACTAAAAATACAAAAATTATCCAGGTGTTGTGGTGGGCACCTGTAATTCCAGCTACTCAGCTTAAAACCCAGGATGTGGAGGTTACAGTGAGCTGAGATCGTGCCACTGCACTCCAGCCTGGATGACAGAGCAAGACTCTGTCGGAAAAAAAAAATTGTTTACTTGCATCCTTCCCCCATGAGTATTCATTTTAATTATTCTAAATATAATTTTGCAAACAGTAGAATGAAATTTTGCAAATAACTTTTTCATATTAAATACAGTATAGGCTTTTCCAAAAACATCAGTTTAGAAAGATAAGCTGTTTCAATTTGAAGCTGAAGGCAAAGAATAAGAAGCCAATGACATATTTTGTCTGATCATTTCCTTTACCATTTATTTAAGTGGTTTAAATATTAGCTCTGAAAAGATCTATATGTCTTTATAAATTTCTTAGGACTCTTATTGAATTGTTTCTTTTTTTAACTGTGGAGATTAAGGCCATAACTTTTATTAATATCAGATAAAAGATGTATGGGAAAATATATTAGCTTGTTCCCCAAGCGTAAGGACAGTCATGTAATATTTAGGGTCATCTGTTACTTTTATTATGCTGCAGTTTGAATATGGTAGCAGCTAATAAATTAACTTGCTTAAATTCATGCTTGGCTATTCATTACAAAGAAAAACTGGAATTCAGACCCAATGTGAAGGTTTGTCATGCAGATAACTTTGATTGATTCCCAAGCAAATTATGAGAAGAAAATGAACCTTCTACTTATCCCATTTGACCTCATCTCCAGTCATATTTGCAAAACAGGGAAGGTAAAGAATGGCAGCTAATCTCTAGACAGGACATTGGGCTGCCCATGGAAAGATGGAGGTTTGCATAAAGATATCTTGAATGGAATAAATAATTTGGTGAAGATGTTCTTATCCCTTTCACTTCAGCCCATCCTGCAGAACAAAGTAACATTTCCTTAAGTGTTCCAGAATTTAATAATTTGAGTCTGAATTGTTCTCCCTGGAACCCTACTGGTGCTCCTCTTTGGAGTAGAGCAGGACACCCTCCTTTCTTTCCAAACCTTTCCCCCTCCCTTCTCTCTCAAAGTTCCTAGCTATGACTCTCAGATTATCAGACTACACAATTTAGTACGCCTTCCCTGCCACTGTCCCTCTACCTCATTCTTTGAAGATTTTAGCTCCTTGACCTCTCTCTCTTAAACCATGCTAGAATTTGCCAAGAAATATGCAAAATTATTGTTATATCAGGATGTGTTGTATATTTTTCTGTTCAATAAACATAAACGTAACATCTCAGTAGAAAACAGAAACAAGAACTCTCACACTGTCACCTGTCCTTCATAGATGGGTGCAGAGTAAGGGTGGGCACATATTTCCATGGCACTCTTCTTTTCTCTCTCTTCTTTTGCTGTTTGTTCAAGACAAAAGGCCTGCTTTCACCTCAGGACCTTTACACTTGCTGTTTCTGTCTCCCTGGAAAGCTCTTCATCATTATTTGCACCTGACTGACCTCCTTCACCTCTTTCAGGTTTTTGCTTAAATATTTCCTTCTCCGTGAGGTTTTCCAAACAGTTTTATTTAAAATTGCTCCCCTGCATTTCCAGTTTTCCTATTTCCCTCCACCACATTAGTTTTCTATAGCATTTATCACCAGGTAATGTAATATATATTTCAACTATGTACTTGTTTGTAGTCTGCCTCTGAGGCAGACACATTTGTGTATTTTGTTCACTGCTATATCCACAGTGCCTAAAATGGGTGGCGCAAAACAGATAGGAAGTGATATACAGCACATTCTCCAATAACTTCATTCAGTTCAATGCTGTTTCGTTATAGCATTCACGGGAACAAAAGAATTGGTTTCTCTATGGGTCATTTCGTTTAAAGTCGCAGTTTCCAAGAATCTTCACAATCTTAAGTGAGGATTTATTGTATTCATAACTATGGATTGAATTAATCAATTAACCTCATGAAGTAGGTACTATCTTTATTCTGATTGCAGAGGTAAGGAGACTAAATTTTGAACCATGAAGTAACCTCTCCCACAAACATTGGCATATGAGTGGTATTGGTTGGACCCAAATCAGTACCCAGACACTGGGCAATTTGTACTCAGGGCTCTCCACTGCTTTGCTTTTCCTCTGTGCATTAAGTGGAGGACTTGTCTCCTAATTTTGTAAAGGCAGGCTGAAATTTGAGGTAGTGGATAAGAAGCTAAAGAATATGATATTATGGGCTTGAGCTGTTTCAATGGCTATTTGTCCAGCTACTGTGATTTTTATTTAGACAATGAGAATCTGAAATATATTTTAACAATGTAACCTGAGTATCACAGAGGTACACAAAGTCCTGAGGGGGAAACATGCCCACTCTGCTCACGGAATAGCAAAGACTAAGTATGGGTGTGGGGGTGGCGGGGGTGGCAGGGGTGGCAGCAGTGGTACAGAGAAGTAACATGCCCTTTGCACAAACCTATCAGAACAGATACCAACTGGAGAATTTTCATTTTGGTTTTTCACTGACTTATGCTGAGAATGAAGTCTTTATGGTTGAGGAAACAATATAGCTTTTCGATTGTCCAAGATGGGAAACTGTAATTTTAGCTCACCATAACTATAACTAAATGCATTGCAGGTTTTATTTGAGTTTTAATAATTTTGGCAGTGTGATGATAATTTTGATGAAAGAAAATGTTAAATTCTAAACCACACTGATGAGTTGATTCTATATGCGATAGGTGCACTATAGTAAACAGTTTACTAAACATCAGAAATAATATGACACAGTTTGCCTATTATAGGCCGAAAATGTTACTATGATAGAATATCAGTTTTGAAAAAGCAAAAAAAAAAAAAAAAAAACCTATTATAAACAGTTTGGGTCACAGAGAAAAGAATTTGATGTAAGTAGAATTTGGTAGATATTTCTATCAAGCATTAAGAACAGATTTAATGTGAATGCCAGCTGCAAGTTAGAAAAGTGTCACTCCTATAGAGTGCAGTGGTTCAGACATCTGGGAGTGTCATAGGTCTGGATACCCTCTCAGAGCAGAAGAGTCATTGACAGGCATCAGCCCATATGATGGATGAAGAGATGTTCCATACTTTGAAAATGTTCACATTTTTTTTTAAATGCCCAGAGGAAACTAATTTAAGCTTCAATAACATGCTGGTTCAAAGAGAATACAGTATTTTGAATATTAATATAACACTACATGTTTCACTCTAGCAGATGAAATATTCTTTGCTCAAGGACAAAAGTCAAACCTTAACATTGGTCCTCCAGAAAACTCTCAAGTGTAGCTGAGTGCTCTACTCTGCTGTAAATAAAGTAGCTGAGCTTTGCAACTGAGAGAAGAAAAGTAATCAAAGTTATCCTGAGTTTTTAGGAACTAGGACTATAACAGTATAATGGTATTTCTTGGTAATGGGGAAAGTTACAGCAAGGAAGAAAGGGAGTCTTTCCCTTGATGTACTAAACTTAAAATGATGCAAACACTCTGATACAGGTGTTTTACCAGAAGACAAATCACAGAATGTGAAAAAAGAGTAGCGTTGGTTTTGAAGAATATGAAACAGGTTTAGAAATAAATAACAAAGGGCAGATCCATGCTAGCTAAATGCAATGAGTAATTTTGGAGCAGGAAACAATTGATATACATTACAATACACATTATTGAAACAATTGGTGAAATGTAAATATAAACACATTAGATAATAGTATTGTATCAATCAATGTTAAATACTTAATTTTGACTATTGTATTATAGTCACGTAAGAGTGGTCCTTTTTTAGGAAATACACACTGAGGTATTTAGGGGAAAGAAGCATATTTGTACCTTACTCTTAAACGATGGTTCAGTGTGTGAGTGTGTGTGTCTGTTTGTGTGTGTGTCTGGAGACAGTGTGCACATGTGAGCACAAATGATTAAGCAAATGAAGGCAAAATGTTAACAATTGGTAAATCTGGATAAAAATAAAATGCACACAGGACTTCTTTTTTACTATATTCATGCAAATTTTCTGTGTTAGCATTATATCAAAATAAGAAGTTACCAAAAAAAGACAACTCAAAAATATTCCCATGTAATTGGAAGCAATATTATAAAATCATACATTACATGGGAATATTTTGGGTTAGTAGCATTATTAAATAACATGAATTTAAAAAGTAATGAAGAAACCAAATAAATACATAGAACTGAATATAAATAAAATAACATGAAAAAATACGTTGGAAAGGAGAAAGTAGTCCTTAGGAGGAAATGTATAGCTCTTTAAAATCAACATGTCAGAAAACAAGAAAGCTTATCACCAAGCCAGCAGGGAATTTACCATTGTTTTCCTTTTCGTTCTTCTGCCACTTGGCTGTAGATGAGAGTGTAGCCATGGAAGTGCCCCAACTTTCTGGATATAGGAACAGAAAAGGGAGTTCTAGGGAGGTAGAAAGTACCAGGGAAATCAGAAGAGGAATGAGCCCAGGAAAGTAAGCCCCTAACATTGTTTATGAACCTCTAAGCTCCCCCTTGAGCTGCACATGCTGGGTCTGAGCCTAGTCAGCATATAAAAGACTGAGAGGCTGGGCACGGTGGCTCACACCTGTAATCCCAGCACCTTGGGAGACCGAGGTGGGTGGATCATAAGGTCAGGAGATCTGAGACCATTCTGGTGAAAACTGTGAAACCCCGTCTCTACTAAAAATACAAAAAAATTAGCCAGACGTGGTGGCGGACGCCTGTAGTCCCAGCTACTCGGGAGGCTGAGGCAGGAGAGTGGTGTGAACCTGGGAGCCCGGGAGGCGGAGCTTGCAGTGAGCTGAGATCTTGCCACTGCACTCCAGCCTGGGCGACAGAGCAAGCGAGACTCCATCTCAAAAAAAAAAAGAAAGAAAGAAAAGAAAAGACTTTGAGAATTGAACTAACAGATCATCAGGTCCTAGACTGGTCAACGCCTGGACCACATAAAACAGATCCAAGTAGCAATCCAAAACCACCAAACCACAGCACACAGAAAGTGTGTAAAAACTGGTCACCAGAACATAACCCAATTGTCTATTAAAATTAAAATATCAACATTTTCCATAGGATTTAAACAAGACCCAGGGTATTATAACATAATATTTAAAATGTTCAAGATGCAATCCAAAATAATTCAGCATACAAAGACCCAGGAAATCTCAACTCACGTGGCAAAAAACAATCCACAAATGGCAACATTGAGATGACAGTGATGTTGGAATTAAGTAGAAAAGACTTGGAAGCAGCTATTATAAATTCTCCAACAAGCAATTATAATACTCTTAAATCGAAAAATAGGAAGTCTTAGCAAAGACATAGAAGATATAAAGAAAAATAAAATGAAAAATGTTTAAACTGAAAAATACAAGTGAAACAAAAAAACTGACCAGACAGGCTAAATAGCAGAATGGAGACGGCAAAAGAACAAGTCAGTGAATTGTAGAGAATCAATAGAGACTATTTCATCTGAACAACACAGAGAAAGTATTTTTAACAATGAAAAGACTTATGGTCCTATGACATAATTTTTAAAAAACTCAACGTTCCTGTCATTGGAATCTCAAAAAAGGAGAAATAATATGCTGCTGAAAAAAATGTGAAAAAATAATAGCTGAAAGCTTCCCAAATTTAGAGAAAGATATAAATAAACCTATGTATTTAAGAATCTCAGCAATCCCCAAACAGTATAAGCAATGAAATCCCTACTCAGAAAACACCATAATCAAAAATGCTGAAAACTAAAGACAAGGAAAAAATCTTGAAAGTATCTAGGAAAAAATAATTACATGAACAAGAATAATTTTTGTTTTAAAATAATATTGGATTTGCAGAGAGTTGTCAAGATAACACAGAGTGTTTCCAGAAACTCTTCACCCAGTTTCCTCTGATGTTAACCCAAAAGGCCATGAGGAAATCTAAATGACCAGGTTCCAGAGGGAGAAGAAAGAGCAGTGTCTGGTGCCAAGTCGACCAGATGCCCCACCAGTTCAGATCCATAGGAGAATGATCCTCCACATGGCCAACTCCATCCTCATGCAGCAATGCTCCACAAGCACAAGACAAGTTTGTCCTGATGCTCCTTGCCCTGACAGATGTTCAGGACCTTCCTTTGATTCAACCCCTCCACCTAAATGGCCCAAGCTTTCCAGGCTCTCATTGTGCAGACCCCTTCCTGTAAACCACAAGGCCCTACAGGTGCTGGACACTGACTGTTGTTCTCACAAACACATCTCATGTCCACTTTTGCAGAGCCTGAGGTACTCCAAGCTCTTTCGACCCTTTCATTCACTCTGCTCCTGCCTCTGTCTTGAAATGCTATTTCTTCCCCCTCTTTGCGTATCTCTCCCTCATCTTTCAGGTCTTAAATATATGCCTTTGGAGAAGCTTTCACTGATTTCCTAGGTAAAATTAATTCCTCCTGTTCCTCTTTTTCATCTGTGCTTTTAAACTTTCTTTAAAAGCACTTATTGCAATTGTATAACGATGTGATTATGTGTTGAATGTGCACATCAGTATCTCCATGATGTCAGGGATTGGATCTGGTTTTTGTTCATTTACTGTATCCAGTGTTCTCAGAGTCACCAGGGGAGGGTGGTTATGGCATTGGGTGGGACACTTTCTTGCACAGATGTATTAGATTTTGCTCAGTAACAAAGCATAAAACCCAGCCTTCCAGTAGCTTATAAAACAAACACTGACTTCTCACTCATGGGTCTGTGGGTGAGCTGTCTTCTGCCTAGGCTTGGCTAGGCTCAGTCTTTGGGTTGGTTTCATTCTCAGGTCTGTTTGTCATTCAAAAGGTGAAGAGGAGGTTGTGGCCTAAGCATGTTCATGTTATGCTGGACATCACAGCAGAGGAGGAGGTGCAGAACAAAGGCTGCTCTCAAAGCCTCTACTCAGACCCGGCCCACTCTCATCTAATGGTATCCTGCTGTTCCAAAACCAGCCAGAGGGCCCAAGGTCAACGTAAGGGAGAAATCAACCTCCCCTGCCTGTGAGACATAATGTTTCCAAATGGTCCCTTACCAGGCTGCTCTGTAACCACATCAGACGCTGGTACCTGGGACTGCACACTGCGGGCACCATGGCCTGGGACTCACAATTCTTAGAAACAGGTTCCACTCAGGAGGCCATCAGTGTCCCAGGTGAGGAACGACATGCTCCAAATGTTACCCAGCACAGGTGTCGGAAAAGGAGGAAAACTTTGTCAAGGACCTTGGGTCAGTGCATTTCAGGAAAGCCCTGCCCCCACGTTGACTCCACCGTGTACTTTCACAAAGCCCCTTAGTATCAAATTCAAGGTTGTCACTTACTGTCAGCTGATGTTTATTGAAAGCCTCTTGGGTGCTGGGAGGTGCACTTTTGGATGGCAACACAGGCAAGAAACCAGGCCTGAGTCAGACCGTTCCTTTGTGGTTTCCCATCCCTCCTCCTTCCTACAGAGTTGTCCCTTTAATTTAGACTCATCCCCATAACCCCTGTGAACCAGCAAGGGACAGCCAGGCAGAGCCCAGGTGACATGAACATAAAACAAATGAGAGAAGAGGATTCATTGATACAAAACCAGGATGTCAGGAATTGTCACTTGAGAAATGCATTCTAGTGCTTTAGAACTCTTGTGAATTATGTTATCGGGTTAGTTGAAACGTGGGAAGTCTTTTCCTAGCCATATGCGAAAAGATTGTCTTTGCACAGTAGGCAGACCAAAAATACACGCAGAATGAGTGGGAAACCCCATATGTGGTATGGGAGAAGGGGGAGTGCCAGCAACAGATGCGCCATGACTGAGTACTGGCCATGTCCACACACTGTGCTAACTGCAGTGGCTGCTTTACCGCGTGGTGACGCAACCCTATGACAGAGTACTATTATTATCCCCCATAAACACACAACATACACAGGATTGAAATGCAACTTCAAGAGCTATGCAAACAAGAATAAAGCAAGCGAGTACACAGTATCATGTCTGATGAGTGTTAACTTGGGCGGCAGAAGACTTGGTTCTCGTCCTGTCCAGGCCACTGGAACCCACTATCTGTGGGTGCAGGTCATTTTCCATCATGGAGCTAATACCTGAGCTAAGCACTTAGCTGGGCATTATTTCACTTAATCCTTACAACCGCCTTATTAGGTGCTTTCCATAGCTCTGCTTCAGCTGAGGTTTAGAGAAGTTAAACCATTTACCCAATATTTGAACTGGATTATGTCTGACTCTACAACCGGTCTCTTCCATCTTATTTCGTCCATATAAGCCATAACTTGGGTGCCTTTGTGAACATCAAAAAAGATGTGTATAAAGTCACCTTGGGGAACGTTAAAGCTAAGTCGATTAATATTACAAAATCAACTGAGGCCATGTAGAACTTCCTTTAGAAAATTAATACAGCCAATCATCATATTATTTCCCAAATGTTTACTTAGGTGCCTGTTGCAAGCATTATCTTATGTCATCTTCACATAAGCCCAGGAGGAAGCTTCTGCTCTAATTTTTAGATATTAAATTTCGCGTTTCAGGGAAACGCTGTTCGCGTGTGAGGTAAAGCAACAGGAGCCACTCTAAGGCGGCGTGGCATTGCTGTCCGGCCTCCTGTATCTCGGTGAGTAGAAAACGCGGGAGCGGGAGGGACTTCCCAGCTCCCGACGCCAGGCACAGGCACAGCCGCCGCGTCAGAGGGAAGGCGACGTGCTTCAACAGCAACAGAGCCATTACTAGCGCTGAGCAGGGATGTAAGGGCAGAGCCGAGTTATCAGAGCTCTCCGAATCGAGTCCAGGGTCTCGACTGCCACAGACGGGTCGCCTCCTTCAGCCCCCGGGACTTTTCCTTGGGAATGTCCGGGCGCGGACCTACTAGCTTCAGAGCCCTATGGGTGATCCCTTTCTGCTGGGCAACTGGGGTTGCGCTTTACACTACAAATTGAAGACGTCACTTTTTCCATTTGTTCTGCAAATGTTTATCGTGCACCGTCCACTCCCTTACAAACTCAATGTGCCGGCGGCAAGAGGCAAGACCGCAGGCCCGCGGGCGCGCCTCCCGGTGTCGGCCGGTGTGAGCGGGGGGCGAAGGTGGCCGGGACACCCGCTCCGAGCCGCGGCAGAGACCCGCAGCCGCAGGGCCCGGCCTGCGCGCGCCCGGGGGCAGCTCTGGCCCACGCACATGCACACGCACGAGAGCGCTGGCTCCCGCGTCCCCGGCGCCGGGCGCGGGCGGAAGCCCAGGAGTCAGAGCTGGAGGGAGCTCGAAGAGGGGCGGGTGCCCGCGAGCGGCGCTCGTGCTTAAGTTCCCTGGCTCCTTAAGCCCCGCCCATTTCTTCTCCCGCGCGCGGGCTCCGCGCGCCCTAAATCGCGCGCGTGCGCGCGCGTGCGCAGGCCAGGGCCCTCCGGGGGCGGCCCCGTAGTCTACAACGAAAGCGTCGGCAAGGGCCCGGATTAACCCTTTCTCTGCTCGCCCACTTAAGAGACCCGGTCGGGTTCCGTGCCTGCGCAAGCCGGCGGCGCGCCTTCCCCCCAGCCCGCACCGCGCATGCACGGGAAGGGGGGGGCGGTGGGGGTGTTCACGGCCGGCTAGACATTCTGTGCTCGTGCAGGAGGAGGGCTGCTACCATCAGGGACGTGCACGATTTCCCCCACCCCGCCCCCTCCCCAAACTCCAAAAAAAATCCAAAACACACTGCCACCCACCGTGCC
>NW_012117932.1:6876665-6903449 GCF_000951035.1 Colobus angolensis palliatus | reverse complement strand
GGCCGCAGTCCCAACTTGCGCGCTCCGAGCCGCGGTCCCCAGTCTGCGCTGGATGTCTGATTATGAAAGGGAAAGTGGCCCTTTCACCACCTGGCTCCCAGGCTGGGAGCTTTTGTTTGGGAAGGAGTGCACACGGCCTCATCCACTCCCCACCTCCCAGCCCTAAAGAAATTGAGAGCGAGGACTCGATACGCCTTGAGGGCTCCTTGGGTCTGCTCTTAGCTCCCTGCTTCCTCCCCACTCCGAAGTTGCAAGCTTGCAACAAGGAAGTCGTGCAGCCGCCATTGTCGGGCTGTCCGGGGCAGGGGAGGCGGCTGCAGCTGCTTATGTAAGTTTTTGGCTTTGCGGGAAGCCCGCTCCCTGCACTGTAGCGCGGCTCAGCGCGCCCGCAGTTTGGAGATCAATTAGGAAGGGGCAGCCTTATTGTGAAGGTGGTGTTGGGGCTACGTCTTTTCCTACATGTGCCTGCACAGATGCTAGCAACAGCTGTCTTCCAGTTTTGACTCACCTGAACTTAGCGATTGGAATCTCTCAATGGCAAGGGGGGCGGGGCGGGGAGGAGGCCGTCATAGACACCATGGTCTCCTTTCCAGGTCTCAAACATCTTGAGAGAGAGCAGGGAGAGGGGTGGGTGGCCAAGTACACACTAGCCAAAAAAAAAAAAAAAAAAAAAAAAAACACCTTGATACGTTGTCACAGCTACTCTAAGGCCACTCCTCTCCCTGGTGCCATGCACTTTTATCCCACAAGCCCTAGGACGAGTTAGTGACTACAGTAGTAAGTGTCACAGTAGTAAGGTTTTTGCATGGGGTTCCTAGTGTCTGGATGACTACAGGCCTGGGTGCTTCTAGGGAATACGGAGGCAGAAGCACATAGAATGATCAACTCAAAGTCATCTTTTGGAAATGTTGCCTAACCTCAAACTTCAGATGAGACATCCCGCTTCTACGCTGGGCAGCTCGGTGCGTTCACTTTTCTTTAGAAGGAGCTTATGGGTGTCAAGGTGTTGGTCTCTCCGGGTTGGAGTCTTGTTCCACGGTTTTTGTGTTAAGACTGTTACAGCCCAGTACTTTGCTCCTACCACACCAAACAACTTACCTGTGTGGTCACTGTGCAGTAGAGGAAACTTTTTGTTTTTCAGGATATGGGTGTGCAGGATGGAGTTCTTCCGGTAAGAGTTAAAACTCACAAAAAAGCTAAAATTCTTTCACCCTTCTTGTAGGGATAGAGGTAAAAACACCTGGATTTCTCAAATACAGTCTTAAAGACAAATGTGTGGACTGTTAATACATCACACAGGTGCAGAAAGAAAAAGCAATCGTTGTTCCCTCTCCTCCCATGTTACCTGTTGGGTTTATGTACTTCTGTAGCTTTATTTATAAAGGTATCTATTTCTACAGGTTTATATGAGTCTAGAGAAAAATGTAGAGGGCTCACATACCCAGCGGGAAATGGGATGAGTGTAGGGGGCACGGTGCACTTGTTTTTTTCTGTATCTGTGTAGCCATCAAAAACTGTACAAATGTGGACATGGGCTTAGTGTGTGAGGAGAAATCTCTTAATGGTTCTCCAACCCCTCCTTCCAGTACCTAGGGCGCAGCCCCTTTATGCCCGAGTGCTACAGCCCTTACCTGTTCTAGTCCATATCTGTTCAGAACTGCACTTGATGTGCCAGCCACCTACCTGCCCAACCCGAAAATGCACAAGAGAGGGAACAAGAAAGTTTATTTTTAAAAAATCAATTCTTGGTTTAGGATTTGGGATACGGGAACATCCTACCTCATTCTTGTTTGTCCTTTCCTCTGTAGGTCTGGCGTGCTCCTGATCAGAGTTACTCTGATCTGAAGATTTTGGCGTTTAAGGCATTAAGATACTAGCCTGAGTTGTTCATGGTAACTATAACTTTGGATATTAAATCTTGATGAAAATGACTTGGCATTTGCTTTAAAATATATCTACCAATTTTGATTGTGCATTGACACTTCTCTTTGGGGGAAAATACTTTGCAGAATAAAAGTGAAACAATGTTTTTAAAAAGGAAGCATAGAAAATGCTTTAAGATGATCAGTTTTTTAACATGATGACAGAGATCCTTCATGCCAATTCCAAATTTTTGCTTATAAAATACTCTCAGCACTTATCAAGTATGTACATCTGGTGTTTGATGCCACTTTTATCTGGATGCCGGTAGATTGGCATCTGGAGACAACAAAGCCACTTCCCAAATGTCATCTGATTCTCTTAAGGTCAGATTAAACTTTGACCTTCATTTAGAAGTGGCCCAAAAGTGCTGTGGAAAAACTAGAACACAACACTCAATGGGATATCTTGGCAGTAATGTTCCTCGCTAGTTCTGCAATAGTGATTTTTTCCTTCTCTCAAGGAGGTATAACACAATTCATTATTTTGCTGAATCCTCCATAGAGTAGATGGAATAAGAGTAGGTGTGACATACAGGACTAGAGGATCATTCCCTTGAACCTGTTTCTTTTTTTTTTAAGACGGTGTCTCACATTGTCGCCTAGGCTGGAGTGCAGTGGCACCATCTCAGCTCACTGCAAACTCTGCCTCCTGGGTCCACATGATTCTTCTGCCTCAGCCTCCCGAGTACCTGGGATTACAGGCACACACCACCACACCTGGCTAGTTTTTTTAATTTTTGGTAGAGATGGGGTTTCACTGTGTTGGCCAGGCTGGTCTTGAACTTCTGACTTCGTGATCCGCCCACCTCGGCCTCCCAAGGTGCTGGGATTACAGGCTTATAAGCCACTGCGCCCAGCCTGAACCTGTTTCTTAAACCTTGAGTTTGGGTTGTTGATTACCTCTAGTTGTCAGGAAGCACTGGTTTTGTAGCCAGATTGTCTGCATTTAAAGCCCAGCTCTTTACTAAATAGCTATAGAATATTGGGCAGATTTCTAATTTTGTCTATAAAATGAAGATAGTGATATGTGCCTCATGAGGTTACCTGAATATTAATTTAATTAAAACGTGGAAAGCACATAGAACAATGCCTGGGATATAACTAGGCAAATAGTGAATTGAAGATGAATAGGAGTAACAATATGGAGATCCTCGAGTTGGGATCAGTCTTTTCTACCCGTATTCGAAGACCACTGTTAACACTGACTTTCTGAAATTGTTGGGTTCCATAGATTGACCAGGAAATGAAAATGTGACTGTGTTCTCTGTATGGACAAGTACTATTTGTAATTACGAAACTCTCTTTTTTTTTTTGTAGGAGTTTTTCATCAGTATGTCTGAAACCATTAAATATAATGACGATGATCATAAAACTCTGTTTCTGAAAACACTAAATGAACAACGCCTGGAAGGAGAATTTTGTGATATTGCTATTGTGGTTGAGGATGTGAAATTCAGAGCACACAGATGTGTTCTTGCTGCCTGCAGCACCTACTTCAAAAAGCTTTTCAAGAAGCTTGAGGTTGATAGTTCTTCAGTCATAGAAATAGATTTTCTTCGTTCTGATATATTTGAAGAGGTCCTGAACTACATGTACACAGCAAAGATTTCCGTGAAAAAAGAAGATGTTAACTTAATGATGTCATCGGGTCAGATTCTTGGTATCCGATTTTTGGATAAACTGTGTTCTCAGAAGCGTGATGTGTCCAGTCCCGATGAAAACAATGGTCAGTCCAAAAGTAAGTATTGCCTCAAAATAAATCGCCCCATTGGAGATGCTGCTGACACCCAGGATGATGATGTAGAGGAAATCGGGGATCAGGATGACAGTCCTTCTGATGACACGGTAGAAGGCACTCCCCCGAGTCAGGAGGACGGCAAGTCACCCACCACAACGCTCAGGGTTCAGGAAGCGATCCTGAAAGAGCTGGGGAGTGAGGAAGTTCGCAAGGTCAATTGCTACGGCCAGGAAGTAGAATCCATGGAGACCCCAGAATCAAAAGACTTGGGGTCCCAGACCCCTCAAGCCTTAACATTTAATGATGGGATGAGTGAAGTGAAAGATGAACAGACACCAGGCTGGACAACAGCCGCCAGTGACATGAAGTTTGAGTATTTGCTTTATGGTCACCATCGGGAGCAGATTGCCTGCCAGGCGTGTGGGAAGACGTTTTCTGATGAAGGCCGATTGAGGAAGCATGAGAAACTCCACACAGCGGACAGGCCATTTGTCTGTGAAATGTGCACAAAAGGTTTCACCACACAGGCCCACCTGAAAGAACACCTAAAAATCCACACGGGATATAAGCCCTATAGCTGTGAGGTGTGTGGAAAATCATTTATCCGTGCCCCAGATTTAAAGAAGCATGAGAGAGTTCACAGTAATGAAAGACCGTTTGCGTGCCACATGTGTGACAAAGCCTTCAAACACAAGTCTCACCTCAAGGATCATGAAAGAAGACACAGAGGGGAAAAGCCTTTTGTGTGTGGCTCCTGCACCAAGGCATTTGCCAAGGCGTCTGATCTGAAAAGGCATGAGAACAATATGCACAGTGAAAGGAAGCAGGTTACCCCCAGTGCCATCCAGAGTGAGACAGAACAGTTGCAGGCGGCAGCGATGGCTGCAGAGGCAGAGCAGCAGCTGGAAACGATAGCCTGTAGCTAGAGGCAGTGGGACAGGGACACTTTGCCTGGGAAGTGGAGACTGAGATGACGGGGATCATAATGAGTGAATGCCAGTTACTGTATTTTTGTGGAAACGTATGGAACATTGTACTTACTGGACTTCAGGCAGTGATTGGTTAGGTATTTTTAAGACTTTCAAGGAAATGATGTTCCTCAGTTCTGACCAAACTGTTTCACTGTCTTGTCTGGTGTCTAGTATTAATGTTGCCAGTAAGCACCCCTCTCCCTTTTTTTTTTTTTTTAATTTTAATTTGAGAACTCCTGTGTCCAGTTTAGAAGTGAGAGGCTTCCATTTTTAATTCCTTTACACTCACCACCCTGGCAGGTGCCCTGCACAGAGTAATAAGTAAATTGATTTCCTAATCATCACAATTCTATGTGACTTAGGGTCAAACGAGCAGTTTTAATAACTTAATAAAAGTACTTCAGATAGACGCAGAAAATTGGTGAGTAGTTGACCACGAACACTGCGCAAATATAAAAAAAAGTTCTGGAAATGCAGAATGGCGTTAGATTTATATTTGGTTTGTTAATTTTATATCACTGTTTTTCACTGTTTTTGTGGACAAATAATGGTTGCTTTGCTGAAGTGTTTCTTCCTCAATCTTCATTGCCCTGTACCTACCCCAGAAGCTATAGTCACATATCCTACAGGCCAAGCAAACCCACCGGGATGGTGGGGGGTCTTGGGGCCAAGCTGTTAGGTTTCTCTTATTTGGGGCAGTGCCACTCCACACCAGCTGGGATTTGTGAGTGGACCCATGGTGAGAAGAATAGAAAAGGCTCTCAGAGATAAGGTTTTTTACATGTGTAACAATCCCAAGATTTCCTAGATGAAAATCTTAATTGATTTTGAAATTGGATTTTTATTTAGAATCAAAATTAGGACAAGAACAGATAACTTCTTCAGATACATTCGTGTAACTTTACAGAATGTCATCAAGCTTTGGGGCTCTCTGGGGCACATGATTTATCCATAAAGGAGATGCAGTATGCTTACTTAAATTAATAAATTTAAAATCTTTTAAGTGTGTAAATAGTAGTGTTGGTCTTACGTATTTCAAGTAAAAAGTAGACAGCTGCACTTTTTTTGCACATTGGATTAAAATAACTTCCATCAGCAGCAAACATCAGACTGTTTTTAACAAATATTAAAGATTGTCAGACCAAATGTTTATGTTTTCGAAGTATATTTCATCACTGGTTACAGTTTTAAATAGAAGTTGATTGCGTTTTCATAACCATAAATGAGAATTATAAACTCTGTTCCAGTTTTGGTATACTAAATGTTCTTTTAACCATCTTTAGGAATATACTGAAATGCCAACAATAGTTTGAATTGTGTTCTGTAAAAAAGTATTAGTCAATTATTTTACAATATGTAGAATTGTAGAAAATGTCAATTTTTCAATTCATTTTTCATTGCTAGGATTTTTTTTTAAAAGATATTAAAGTAATTTCACTTCGTAGCTTGTTGCATTAACACCTGTAATTCTATCGTGAAAGAAAGTTTATTTTTTTAATTGGTGTGTATATTATGCCCAAGATGTTAGGATGAAGATGCTACCTTTTAAAAATTTTTAGTTATTGGTACAATGTTTAATTTTACTTAAAATTGATTTCTTTTCTTGAAAGTTGTTTATTCTGTTCTAAAAGTAGTCCTGTCACTGTGTTTTTATGCTATCTATAGAAGGGGAACTGATTGCCGTTCCTAGGCTGTTTTAACCAAAGCAAAGGAAAAATAATTTTAACATCTTGTTGATAGCTACTTCAACAAACCGTATTTTGGGTCTTCATTTTTTGTATATAAAAGAAAATATACTATCATTCCTCTTTTCATTTTTTCCTAGCAACCTTCCACATACCCAGATTTCTACCAAAATGTATTTTCTATGCTAGTTTCATCCTGGCTTTACAGAGTTGAAGTTAAACATGTGATATTAACCTCCATTGAAACCACATAGTCATGGTGGTAACCCCCAAAAAGAAAGGTTAGTTTTCAGCAGTCTGTATGATGCAAATATTTATTATTTAGCCTATTTTGCATGAGAAATGTATTTGTGTTATTTCTACCACTGGTACTGGGTTTGTATGTATGTTAGGGCACCTGTTTCCTTTGTATATTTTTGGTGGCAGCAGAATCCTAACACGGCAGCTCTCCTGTCTGCTGGGTCCTGGTCAGTAACTGCCTTTCTACACCTGGCTCAATTTGGTAGTCCCCTGCATAGTGAAGCCATCGTGTTAAGAGTCTTCAAGGTTACCTCCAACACCGTAGGGAGTTAATTCTGAAATGTGATTATTCTGAATCTGTAGTGTAAGAGGAAGGTCAAGTCTAAATGTCAACATTACTACCTTTACATTACTTAGAAATCATTGACTTTTTTCTGTTTTTACAGAGAATGCCGCAAACTTGGTGTTAGCTTTTGTGCTTAATTTGCATTGTATTGGCACTGATTGAGGAAGAGAAATTTAGGAAGTTTAAATGTAAAGTAATTTGCCGGCCATTAACTTGATCACTAATTTAGAATTGTTAGAAAGTGCAGAGGTCGCCATCAAGTGAGGTTGATACTAACAAATTCACCCTATTTTAGTAGGAAAAAAAGATTGAGATGAGGGAAGATGATGCAAATTTATGTAGTTTCCAGCTTAAAGGGTTATTTTGTGTAGTTATCTGTAAGTCACTTGGAAGGTGGGATTCGTTGTCACGTATTAATGCTATTAGTGGTTTATTCTCAAGAGTAGCAAGCCTTACGGTGCAATTGTAGTAGAGCTGGCACATAGTAAGGATTGTGGTGTAGGATTGAGTCCTAGGCGGAGGCAGAAAGCTGTTCCAGGAAAGAGAACGGAAAGCTCTCACTTTCCTTTGAAGTCTGCCTGTTTTTGCGTACCCGCTTGTAACTGGAGCTCTCTCCCCCTGGGAACTATTTATAATAGGGTTAATGCTGCATCTCCTTCAGGTGTGTAAAGATAGCATGTTGCCTACTTAACTTGTGTTGAGCATCATATGTGAGGCACTGGGCTGGATTCTGGAGATACGCAAAGGCAGAAGCAGTTTGGTCCCTGACTATCAGAGTGAGTGTGCCCCTTCCCAGTCTGGTCTTACATGTTCTTTTTGAAAATGTTTTTCCATCACCTGTTATCCATGATTCCTTAAAGGTCATCACACTGATCTCATCTCAGGGGCCCTGGGTATAATTTTTCTGGATTGTGACAGATTTTAGCAGTTGGGTGTTTTCATGATCTCTTCAAAAGATGTTCCCACTTACCAATATTCATTTAAATCTTTTCAGTATAATGAGGAGGTGAGGTTTAGTGGAAAGACTTTACAAGACAAACTTAGATTTGGATCCTGGTTCTGCCTCTCAGTAACTGTAAATTCAGACAAGTTCTTAACTGCCTTCAGCTTCAGTTTCACCATCTCTAAAATAATACTAAGTATTTCTGTCTGACAGCCCACTGAGGATTAATGTGGTGGCCAGGAAGAAACATTAACCCCAGCATCCACACTTTTTAGGTTCGCTGTAAACGTTCCCTGTTTCCTAAAGAGCATTCCCAATGGAGCAGACAGAAGCAAAATTGAACTTCTCTCTTACCCTTGGCATCTCTCAGTCCTACCATCATTGGCCCTGAGCTATAGACCTAGACCTTATTAAGTGTTATTAACTGAAAATGTCTACAGACACTGTGTTTATCTTAGTATTTCTGTAAGCTTCGATCTGTTTGTGGCTGTGGTCTTACAAACTTGTGTATTTGTTTAAATGTTGTCTTTGGTTTTGTAATTTCCCATAATTTGTACATTTTAAAGTAAATCATTGGAATGTAGTTGATGTAAACACTGGCCTCTTTGGATGGCTCCCTGCTCTTCTTTGGGAACATCGGTGATGGCAGAACCAGAATGGCAATTTTGAGAGCTGGCTTTTGAATCTCATACGTGAAATCATACATTAATATATTTTTATAGGATGCTTTTCTAAAATGGGTTGCATTTCAGGCTGCACCCAACTGTTCCCTTTCTAGTTAATTCTAAGATGATCTGTTGCTTTCTCCCCAAAGGGGCCTAGACTACATCCATTACTTCCATCTTTTTTTCCTTTTAGTTCTGGAATAACAGTTTGCTGAGTCACTCTGCTCTTCCTTGGGGGATATTTCTACTAAACTTACACAGAAGTACTTTTTATAGCCTAAGATTAAAGTATATCCGTCAACAAATCATTGAATGCCTTGTATGTGTCTGGCATTGGACTATGTGCTGGGAATGCAACAGTGAGCAACACCAGCACCATTCCTGCCCTCCTGGCATTATCCAGTGTGGGATGCTTATCTTTTCAAGTTTTGCAACGTTTTACAAGGATTTACAAATAATGTAATGATCACAAATAGACAAACTGCTGTTTAAAAAAAAAAATCCACCATGTTATGTATTTTCATCCAGTTCATGGAACATACTTTAGAAAGTAAGAATTTTTAATAAATTGTCATGGGTTAGTGGTGCCAATAGAAACACTCTTAAATGACTTTTGGGAATGTATACTGAGAAAATATCTATTAATTATTGCCATTTCCGTCGAATGATTCTCCTTTTCCCTAACTGTGATACTGGATTTCAACAAGAGGCATGGTAATATGAGGCTAAGATAGATTTCTTTAAAAGAATAGATGCTTGCCTCAAGAAGGATACTGATGCAAATAAAATGAGAGGAGTAAAGGATGATAACCTGGGCTCCCAGTGACTTTGGGCAAAGATGTTAATATGGTTTTAAGGGAGGAAGCACCATGAGGAAATAGAATATGCCCAGTAGTGGCTGAGTCTGCAGATATTCCCTTAGTGCCCACTGACCAGTTAAAGCTGACAGTCTTGATAGGATAACAAGCAAGCTAATGGAAATCTGAAAAGACAAAATACGTCTTTTGATAGTTTTAGATCAGCTGCTGCTCGTCATGTTGATGGAGTTTTGAGAAAGCATTCTATGCTATTAAACTCACTTGGAATGGACTCATTTTCTGTGTTCAGCTGGAGGGCAGGAGCTTTCTATGGTCATTACTTTTTTTTTTTTTTTTCCTACTGACTTTGAACTTCAGTCACAGGAGAGAGGGGTTAGGATTTTAATAATAAAACCTAGTATACGTTGAATATTTGCCAGGTTTGGCACTATATACACAATCACTATGTTTTGTGACAAGTCTGAGGTAGGTACTCATTACCGCTGGTGAAGACACCAAGATTCAAAGAAGTTAAACATCCTGCCCAATATCGTTCTCATCAGAGCTGGGACAGGAAAGCAGGTCCATCTGCCTCCAGAGCCTGTGCCCTTAGTGACCGTGTTGTTGGCCTGAAGCCACAAAATGTGCAGCTCTGGCCCCGCACACGTCCTTACTGAGTTCAGACCGCTGTTTGGCAGATGGCACTGGGGAAGAGTGGCATTTACGCAGACAGCTGTCTATGTCTCTGTCCTAAATTGGTCCTGGCGTTTTTATTTCTCCGAGATGTCTCCCATGCAGGGCGCTAATACTAAACCAATATTGTTTTACCTTGCTTCAGGTGTACAGGCTGCCCCCACATAATATGAAAAACTGCTGGTAGAATGTCATGGATAATTGCAATATAATACAAAGCTACCAGTTAGCCTTCTTCACATGCTCCATTATGCGGTGAGCCAAGCAAAGCCCACAAGACCAAAGGCCACCTAGTCGGGCCAAGGTAAGAATGGTCTTATGGAAAGGCCTACGTAGAAATGGTCTTCTGTGTTAGGAGATCTCTCTACCTATACTCTCCTCACTCCCTTTCTCCCTCTGAAAGGTGTTAGAAAACTTGAATTCAGATTCTGCCTCCATTGTTTTCAGGCCATGTCACCACCTTAGGCGGGTTGCATAATCGTTCATAATTTCTGCCAAAATGCAAATGATTCACTGCCCCGTGTACACCATTCTTGTTTGTTATCCCAGAAGATAAATTTGCTTTCTGGGATAGATAAGAAATTCAGCCTTAAAATCAGATATAATTGATTTAAAATATTACTGACTTCAAATAAGATGACAGAGATGTCTAGAAGTTTGACATTTGGGAAACTGTATTACGTTTCATTCTTAGGCTGTTTACATTTAATTTGATTTAAAGTTTGTGTAATGTTTTGGCTATTCTGTTTCTGTAATCTTCCAGCCAATACAAAATAGGAAATATTAACCAGATTGGAAGGCTACTGGATCAATTGGCATTAGTGTAAATGAGGTTACATTTAATAGTCTTGATACCCTGTAATAAACTGTGGGGTTGAGAAAAGAGAAATGAAAAATAGTAGGGGTAAATTAATTTTAGGTGGTGTATAATCATTATTTTCCCAAACTTCTGGGAGTTACAAAGTCATAGGACTTTAAAAAAAAATACATTATATACAGAAAACAATTTTAACTTTGCTGATACAGTAGCATTGAACTGTATACTAATTAATCTCTGACATCTGCAGAGTGCTTTACAGTATACATTAAGGTAGCTTACAATATTATGAATAGGTATTACTATTCTCATTTTGAAGACTTAAAAAAAACAAGAGCTCAAACCTAGGTTCTGTGATTCTGGTGACTGAATTACAAGCAGTGTGAAATAGAATCCTAAAGTACGTAGAGAATCTATTTCATTTCTATAAAGCTTTCTGCTCTTTCTAAAATTATAATATAAAAATTAAGATTTGAAAGATTGCATTGAAAACTCCTGAGTTCCTAAATTTGTTTTTTGTTTTTTACTCTATATTACTATTATTAGTTGTTGTTCAGTATCCATTGTACCCTTGTTCTAGAGCAGCTGCATTTTTAACTCGGCATTGTACTTCTGACTCTAAAATCTCAGATTAGGTTTTTTTTTTCCTACTGCAAAACTTTGAAAATACTTGTATTGGTAAAAAAGCCAGCGTAGTGATTTAGAGTATGGGCTCTGGAGTCAGACTGCGAGGGTGTGAGTTCTAGTTCTACCACTACCTGGCTGGCCTTGGGCAAGTTATTGAGCCTTTCTGAGTTTCATTTTCTCATCTGTAAAATGTGATGATAATGTTGCAAGAATTACATGAGACAAGCTGCAGAAAGTTCTTATATATGACAGATAATTGCGTTATTTTCTACCAATCAAGTCAAAGGTAATACACTTTGATTTCAGTCACTACTCACCCTTTAACTTGCTTATAAGAACTTTGAGTAACTGATTTCACCTTCATGAATCATTTTCTTGTTTTAAAGGAGGGGATTGCATGTGGTGGTCTTTAAGGTAATTTCAGGATTCAAGTCTATTATTCTGTAATTAATTAGTTGGAGTAACACACCAAAAGCGTTTTTAATGTAATTACTTGAAGTTTTTCTACCATCTAACTCCAAATGAGCACTAAAGGTGATCACAAGATGTGGGTTTCTCAGTACCTTGAGAGGTCACAGGCGAGGGATGTTCAGAGACTGGTCATCATCTCTCAAGCTTTGCCAGAGTTTAAAGTGAAAGGAATGTGGATGATTCCATGCAAATTGTCACAACTCCTAGCAAAATAATTCAAATCACATTTGTTGTAATCCACAGAAAACTGGGATTTCCTGCTCCTATTTTAAGGGCCTTCTCAACTTTTGGAGATACATCCAAAAGAAGTAGAAATCTTACTCTCAATAGTATTGAAAAATAATGTAGTTATTTACTGAAGTTTTTCTGAATTAGTGTCAACAAGTAGATCACACAGCAGCCCTTCTTACATTTCTTTTTCTATTTCTCCCATGTCTTTTAGCAACTTCTTCTCATCCCTTCCTTTCTATCTCAGCCGAATCTAAAAAATCATCTCACTCTCTCATGGTTTGGGAAAAACACTAACCATATTTCCTCTCATCTCACACCACAACAATCATAAACACGAAAGACTCTCATAACCAATACTGGGGTGAGAGGGAGCAGAAATCCCCCCCACTAAGTGAGTAATCACTTCTGCAGCTCAGTGTCCTCCAATTTAATTCTGACACTACCTGGGGATAGCATCAGATTCCACAGAATGAGGGTTCAGTCCCCAAGACTGCTCTCCACCAGATGCCAGTTGCAAGTCCAGGCCTCTGGAACTTCTGACCAAGCAACTTCAAGTTGGGCTTTCCGTGAACCCCACTTTAGATTCGGAGGTAAGATTAATTTGCTGGAGCAGCTCACAGAACTCAGGGAAACATGTTTATTGGTTTATTATAAAGGATATTTCCAAAGATACAGATGAAGAGATGTGTAGGGTGAGGTATGGGGAAAGGAGCATGCAGCTTCCATGTACTCCCTGGGTGTCATCCTCCAGGAACCCCCTTTTAGCTCTCCAGAGGCTCCCTAACCCAGTCTTGGGTTTTTATGACTATCATGTGGAAATGTGATTGGCCTCCAGGGTATGGGGTAAGACCCTCTCTGGAATTATGACCTCATGACCTGCAACTAGAAAGGTGGGGGAAGATTAGAGTCCTGCCTTGGGACAAGGGAAAGAAGGACAGAAAATCAGAGAAATTCTATTATTTCCTGAGGCCCGACACACCCAACATTATAACAGAAGACTATAACAAGGCCTATGGGAGTTGTGAGCCAAGAACTGTGGACAAAAACCTGTATCTATATCTCTCTATAACACCACACCTACACAAATATTTTCCCAAGTATTTCCACTATTCCTTCAACCTTTTCCTCTACCATCCTTTTGCACATAAAGCAGTTGTATCTGTTGTTGGAATCTGACATTTGCTCTCTATCCCTTCTTGGAATTAATTAAGGCCTGACTGCTTGCAGAGCAAGTAGGAGGGAGGCGGTATTACAGTTACACAGATTTATTTTCATAGCTGTCACAGTATTAGTGTTCTGATCTTACCACGCACCACTCTCTCCCTACTCTCCCCAAAAAAAGAAAAGAAAAGAAGAGAAAAGTTATTGCATTATGTTTTACATTATTATCACAGGTCAAATCCCATTATGTCAAAATAGGTCACCTCTAAAGTTCAGCTTTATTTTGGCTTTTAAATAGGATAGTCTGCCCTCCTATAATGCAGAAATGTAGAAAACCCCTTTGTTAAAAGAACTAAATGTAATAGATTTATAATATTTACCTGAAAGAAAATAATTATGGTTCCTAGGAATTAGAAACTACCTCCTTAAGTGGGAGAGATTGATGCTTGTTCAATTTCAACTATTTTTAGCTGCTAAATTTGGTATTTTTCTCTATTTCTTATGTTTTTTTAATTTTTCAAATTTAGACTTAAATCTGTTGACTTCCTGTGAAGATCTTTTCCTTCCTTACGTCTTGTACATATACACATTTGTGTTCCTCCTGTACTGCTAATATAGTTTCATCATCATTTTGTTAAATCAAAATTCATTGTTTACAGAATTGCAATTATGTAAGTTGTTTACAGGATTGCGATTATGTAAGTGCTGTTGCAACTGAGCCACCTAGTATACTATGATATATTTTCCTTGCTTGCAAGTTGTTTCCCTGCAGTTAAGAACTTTTGTTTCCTTAGGTTTTTATGTGTATACCAGTAATTCCACCCTAAACTCTGTGCTAGTTGTCTAAGTCTCCTGTCCTTATGTCAGTTGTGAGGTATACTATCATTTGCATCTGTTTGAAGAACTTCATCTCAGAGAGTGCTGGGCCCTGATGCTTTGGGCCTCCCTTCACCATTATCCTAGAACTCCATTCTTGAATTGGATTACTGGTTCTAGAGCTCACTTTGTCTTTTCCTGATTTATTCTCGTTTTGGTGAAAGAACAATGGTATGGTTTGGCTCTGTGTCCCCACCCAAATCTCATGTTGAATTGTGATCCCTAGTATTGGATGTGGGGCCTGATAGAAGGTAATTAGATCATGGGGGCAGTTTAGCCCCCATGATTGTTTAGCACCATGCCCATAGTGCTGTCTTGTGATAGCATTCTCCTGAGATCTACTTGTTTAAAAGTTTGTAGCACCACCTCCCTCCTGCTGGCCATGTGAATATGTGCTTGCTCCCCCTTCGCCTTCTGCCATGATTGTAAGTTTCCTCAGGTCTCCAGAGAAGAAGAAGCCTGTACAGTCTGCAGAATTGTGAGCCGATTAAACCTCTTTAAAAGTTACCCAGTCTCAGGGATGTCTTTAGAGCAGTGTGAGAATGCAATAATTCAAACATATCCTCAATTGAAAGAGTGAATGAGAGGTGAACATTTTAAGGTCCATTTTACCTTCATGTTTTATTGATGGTTTGGCTGGGGGTAGACAATAATTTGTAGGTAAGTGAATAATTTCATGTTTCTGCATAGTTAGGGCTTTCTGAGCACTTTTAATAACACCTAGGTTGAAAAACTAGCCTGGGAAGGGTAAAATTGAGTAGCCAGAGACCTGCAGAAAGATTTAGAGACTTACCTCCAAATGCGTTTAAATTTCAAAGGGGGATGACCCCAAGAGCCAGTTATTCATGTTCCAAAGGATGGGTAATGACTAGGGAGCAAAGGTTTCTCTGCTCCTCTCAAATGATGATAGGGAAGCTGGTGGCCTGTATAAGCCCTCCAGATAATTTCAGACAGATTCTCATATGTGCAGGGTGACGTGGCTTTCATCATGTTTTGTGTAGCTATTGGGCATGGGGAACTCTTGCAGTGATTGCTATAATAGCAACTTTGATTTCTGCTCCCAAAATTTCACATTTACTTTCAGGATAGAAATTTGAGTACAGATATTAAAACCTTATAATAAACTTTTAAAACTTTGAAACTATCTTGAAAAGTCTGATGCCATTCTCAGTTTTGATCCTTTATGTGCAACCTATGTATTTTTCTCTCTTTAAAGCTTGAAGAATCTTCCTGTCACCCCCTATATTCTAAAATATGGTGACATTTCCTAGTGTGGATGTACTGGAAACTGGTAGGTCCTTTCAATCTGGAAAATATGTCCTTCAGTTATTCTGGAAAGTTTTCTTGAATTATTTGTGATTTCCTCATTTTTTTTTTCCTTTTTCTTCACTTTTCCTAGACGAGCCCTCTAAATTTCTTCTTATTGTTTATTTTTCAGCTCTTTGTCCTCTATCTAATTTTTGAGAAATTTTCTTAACTTTATGTTTCTAACATTTATATTTTTTTAAACAATTATTTTGAAATAATTTTAGATTTAGGAAATATTGATCAGAAAATAAGTAGAGAATTTCCCAGTGAACTTCTTCTAGTGTTAGCATCTTAGATAACTATAGTACAAAGATGAAAAACATGAAATAAAATTGATGCAATTCTGTTAATTAAACTACACTCTTAATTTTGGATTTCACCCTTTTTTTCACTAATGTCCTTTGTCCGTTATTAGATCCAATCCATAATTTCACATTGCAATTATTTCTTACGTTTCCTTAATTTTCTCCAATCTGAAAGTTCCTTATTCTCCCCGTGTCTTTCATGGTCTGGATACTTTTTGGACAGTACTGGTAAGTTACATTTTAGACTGTCTCTATTTAGTTTGTCTGATACTTTCTCATATTACATTGAAATTATGCATTTTTTGGCAAGAAGACCACAGATGCAATGTGCCTTTCTCTTAATTTATCTTAACATTTTTGTGTGTGCTCTCCAGATTTCTATGTATATATATATTTATTTTTATCATGCTTCTTTCATTAAATGGCATAAAACAAAACACCTTTCAATAACAATATCCTTGCATAGTATGATTTTTATTTTTGCATAATATACCATTGTTTGGAACTTGCCATAATTTATTTAAGCCTTTGTTTTAACTGTTTTTATATGCTTAATACTTTGTGTGTAGAAAGCATACTACTATTACTAACTCTTTGTGCATATCTCTGTGGACAGTATATATCCTCGAGATAGATCTTAAGAAGTAGACTTAGTAGGTCAATATAGATTAAAAATTATAAGGCTTTGTTTTCCACAGCCAAGTTGCCTTTAAAAGGTAATATTATTTGTACTTCTTTCAGCTGTGTCATACTTTTTTTAAACATTTACATTAATGTGTATTCATACTAACATCTGTGAATACTATGGGAGACCAGAATATGCCTTGTTAACATACAGAAGTTTGTTGAGCAGAAATCAAGAAGAGGCAGATAAGGAAAGCTCCCTGCCCTCCCTCTATTTGTTTAAAAGCAGAGCATAGATTTACAAAGACAAAAGGTATCCTGCTGCCCTTTCCTGCTGTTCTGCCAGGGAGAGCAAAGTTAACTACTGACAACTTTGGCCTCTTAGACTGGTGATGGCACCAGAGGAATCTACATTAACAAGCTTTACTAACTGGACTTTATCTGCCAGTTATTTGCCTTCCCCCACACTGCTGCCTCTAAAGACACAAAATTCTTTCCTTTTGACCTGTTACTTCGCTAAAAATGTATGGGTCTTTGTTGAAGATGCTATGTAAGTTGGAATTCACAGTCAGCTCTTTGATAACTACTCATTTTCTGGGTGTCTCCCACATCTATGTGAAACAAACTTATGTTTGTTTTTCTCTTGTTAATCTTTCTTTTGGTACAGGGGTCTTTTCCAACTAAGAACCTATGGAGGTCGAAGAAAAATTGTTCTTCCCCTACAATACATTTACAAAAAAATGTGGTGATTTTAACATTTTACATTATAGGAGGTATTAAAAACATCACTTTTTAATTATAAAATGGAAGAGTCTAGGAATTATTTAATCCTTTTCTTTAGAGATAGAAATCTTCCATCTCCACCCTATCACTTTATCTGTCCCTAACTGACTCTAAAACTTTGTGAAAGTTACTGAAACATGGTGGAATAAGCCCTTTCAGTTGTTTCCTGGAGATATATCCAGTATATATCCTAATATACTTTCTCATTGGGGTGTATATGTTTTCTACAAGAAATTTTAAATTCTATTTTTATAATAATAATGAAAAGTAATACCAAATATGTTTGGGAAGACCATCTTATAATCAAGAAATAACTGCCAATCACTTGCAAATCCCACATTTTTTGTGCTTAGGATTCTATAATGTCTTAGTCCTTTTGTACTGTTCTAACAGAATACCACACACTGCGTAATTTAAAAAGAGGAGAAACTTATTTCTGTTTTGGTGGCTGGGAAGTGCAAGATCAAGGTGTAGGCATTTGGTCTTGTGAGGGCCCTCTTGCTGCATCCTGTCATAGCAAAAGGTAGGAGGGCAAGCAAGCTAAATGATGTGTGAAGCCTCTTTTATGAGAGTCTTAATCCCATTAATGAGGAATGAGCCTTCATGACCGAATTCTCTATTAAAGGCCCCACATCCTAATGCCATCACATAGGCAACACCTGAATTTAGGAGATTAAGCTCTAACATGAATTTTGGAGGAAACATACATATTCAAACCATAGCACATATACAACAAAGAAAGGTACTATCTATATTGTCATGGAATAATAAGAAAACATGATGGAGGTAGATTCCATATGTAGAGTTGCATTCTTGCAAATGGCACTGAACAAATGAAAGTTTGGTCGTGTTAATAAAAAACATTGACAAAGTAGCATCTATCTTAAGCATTTAAATGTAGGGCATTTAAGTGTTCCTTTATTTACCTGCATTTTGATACAGGGTCAAGGTCTTTTATGTGAACCCAGTATCTAGATTCCATAATCTATTTTTTAAATAATTCATACTCATAATACTACTGCTTTTTTCAAATGGAGAGAGAACTTAAATCCATTGTGAAACAATTATTACATCTCAGATTTTTGAATTTTGGGGGGTCAATATTTTATATTTGTCTCATCTATACATAATATAACAATTTAACCATTCAGTTTTTTTCCAATGCATCCAACAGATTTTTAAAATGGAAGCAACCCTTCTCTTTCTTCTCATAATTATTTATCAGTTTGGGAAATATTTAATTAAATTTCATATTTAAATTAACAAGTACAACAGGCATAACATGTCTGGGGTGGAAATAGAGGAAGACAACAAACTCTTGGCAGGCATACAATTCAATTTATAGAGGCAGACATATGTGAATGTTCTAGACAGTAGCCCACTAGCCGTGAGCTTATTGTGGGCTATAGGTGTCAGACAAGGGAATATATAGTGTCATTTATATCAGAATCATGTCATATTGTGAAGAAAATCTATTTTCAGCAAAACACATCATAATTCAGCTTTAATTCATGTTCATTTGAATTTTGTTCATTTCAAAATTTGGTTTGTTTTTAATTGGAAATTTTAGTACTTGCGTGTTACAAGCATAAGGATTTATTGTTAGTTTAAGTTGAATATATTTAAGTAATGTTCTTTTTTGGGTGGTTGACAAACAGGTATTTTATCTTTCAAATTTTTTATTTTAATTTTTGTGGGTACTCAGGTGAATATATTTATGGGAGACATGAGATGTTTTGATACAGGTGTGCAAGGCATAATAAGCACATCACGGAGAATGGGGTATCTGTGCCCTCAAGCATATATCCTTTGTGTTAAAAACAACCCCATTATGTTCATTTAGTTATTTTTAAATGTACACTTAAATTATTATTGACTATAGTCACCCTGTTGTGTTATCAAATGCCAGGTCCTAGTCATTCTTTCTAACTATTTTTGTACCCATTAACCATCCCCACCTCTACTCACGACCCCCGCTACCCTTCCCAGCCTCTGGTAACCATGCTTCTATTCTTTATATCCATGAGTTCAATTGTTTTGGTTTTTAGATTTCACAAATACATGAGAACATACAATGTTTGTCTTTCCGTGCATGGCTAATTTCACTTAGCATGACTTCCAGTTCCATCTATGTTGTTGCAAATGACAGGATCTCATTCTTTTTTATGGCTGGATAGTATTAATACTACATTATGTATAGGTAACACATTTTTGTATCCATTCATATGTTGATGGACACTTAGGTTGCTTCCAAATTTTGGTAATTGTGAACAGTGCAGCAACAAACATGGCAGTGCAGATATCTCTTTGATATACTAATTTTCTTTCTTTTTGGGTGTATACCCAGCAGTGGGATTGCTGTATTATATGGTAGCTCTATGTTTAGTTTTTTGAGGAATTGCCAAACTTCTCTCCATAGTAGTTGTACTAATTTACATTCTCACCAACGGTGTACAAGGGTTCCCTTTTCTCCACTCCTTGCCAGCATTTGTTATTGCCTGTCTTTTGGATATAAACCTTTTTAACTGGGGTGAGATGATATCTCATTGTGGTTTTGATTTGCACTTCTCTGATGATCAGTGATGTTAAACACCTTTTCATATGCCTGTTTGCCACTTGTATGACTTCTTTTGAGAAATCTTTGTTCAGATCTTTTGCCTATTTTTTGATCTTGTGATTAGATTTCTTTTCCTATAGAGTTGTTTGAACTCCTTATATATTTTGTTTTTTAATCCCCCATCAGGTGGGTAGTTTGCAAATATTTTCTTCCATTCTGTGAGTTATCTATTCACTTTTTTGATTGCTTCCTTTGCTATGCAGAAGTTTTTAACTTGATGTGATCCCGTTTGTTCATTTTGCTTTGGTTGCCCATGCTTGCAGGGTATTAAGAAATTTTTGTCCATCTCAACGTCCTGAAGACTTTCACCAAAGTTTCCTTGTGGTACTTTCATAGTTTGAAGTCTTAGATTTAAGACTTTAATCCATTTTGATTTGATTTTTATATATAGCATGAGATAGGGGTTTAGTTTCATTCTTCTGCATGTGGATATTCAGTTTTCCCGGCACCATTTATTGAAGAGACTATCTTTTCCCCAGTGTATGTTCTTGACATCTTTGTTGAAAATAAGTTCATTGTAGGAATGTGAATTTGTTTCTGGGTTTTTTATTCTGTTCCATATGTCTGTGTGTCTGTTTCTATGCCAGTACTATGCTGATTTGCTTACTACAGCTCTGTAATATAATTTGAAGTCAGGTAATATGATTCCTCCAGTTTTGTTCTTTTTGCTTAGGATAGCTTTTGTTATTCTGGAACTTTTGTAGTTCTATATAATTGTTAGGGTTTTTTTTTTTCTATTTCTGTGAAGAATATCATTGGTATTTTGATAGAGATTACATTGAATCTGTGGATTGCTTTGTGTAATATGGACATTTTAAAAATATCGATTCTTCCAATCCATGAATATGGGATATATTTTTATTTTTTGTGTGTCTTCTTCAGTTTCTTGCATCAGTGTTTTATAGTTTTCATTATAGAGACCTTTCACTGCTTTGGTTAATTCCTAGGTACTCAATTTTAATTTCTGGCTATTGTAAATGGGATTACTTTTTAAATTTCTTTTTCAGATTGTTCACTGTTGGCATATAGAAATGCTACTTATTTTTCTGTGTTGATTTTGCATCCTGCAACTTTACTGAATTAGTTTATCAGTTCTAATAGCTTTTTGGTGGATTATTCAGGTTTTTACAAAAAGAAAATCGTATCATCTGCAAACAAGGATAATTTGACTTCTTCCTCCAATTTGGATACCCTTTATATCTTTCTCTTGTCTGATTGCTCTCGTTAGGCCTTGCAGTACTATATTGAATAACAGTGGTGAAAATGGGCATTCTTGTCATGTATCAGATCTTATAGGAAAGTCTTTCAGTTTTTCCCCATTCAGCATGATACCATCTGTAGATCTGTCATTTATGGCTCTTATTATGTTGAGGTATGTTCCTTCTATACCCAGTTTTTGATGGTTTTTATCATGAAGAGATGTTGAATTTTATCAAATGCTTTTTCAGCATCTGTTGAAGTGATAATGTTTTTTGTCTTTATTCTGTTTTATCATGTTGATTTATTTGTGAATGTTGAACCATCCTTGCATCCCAATATGGTTTGGCTCTGTGTCCCCACCCAAATCTCATCTTGTAGCTCCCATAATTCCCATGTGTTGTGGGAGGGACCTGGTGGAAAATGATTGAATCATGGTGGTGGATCTTTCTCATGCTGTTCACATAATAGTGAATGGGTCTCATGAGATCTGATGGTTTTAAAAAAGAGAGTTTCCCTGCACAAGCTTTCTTTTTGCTTGCTGCCATCCACGTAAGATGTGACTTGCTCCTCCCTGCCTTCTGCCATGATTGTGAGGCCTCCCCAGCCATGTAGAACTGTAAGTCGGTAAGTCCAATAAACCTCTTTCTTTTATAAATTGCCCAGTCTCAGGTATGTCTTTATCAGCAGTGTGAAAATGGTCTAATACAGTAAATCAGTACCAGTAGAGTGGGGCAATGCTAAAGAGATACCCAAAAATGTGAAAGAGACTTTGGAACTGGGTGACAGGCAGAGGTTAAAATAGTTTGGAGGGCTCAGAAGAAGATAGGAAAATGTGGGAAAGTTTGAAACTTCCTATAGACTTGTTGAGTGGCTTTGCCTAAAATGCTGATAGTGATACAAACGATAAGGTCCAGGCTGAGGTGGTCTCAGATGGAGATAAGGAACTTATTGGGAACTGGAGCAAAGGTGACTCTTGTTATGTTTTAGCAAAGAGACTGATAGCATTTTGCCCCTGTCCTAGAGATTTGTGGAACTTCGAACTTGAGAGAGATGATTTAGGGTATCTGGTGGAAGAAATTTCTAAGCAGCAAAGCATTCAAGAGGTCAGTTGAGTGCTGTTAAAGGCATTTAGTTTTATAAGGGAAGCAGAGCATAAAAGTTTAGAGAATTTGCAGCCTGACAATGCAATAGAAAAGAAAATCCCATTTTCTGAGGAGAAATTCAAACTGGCTGCAGAAATTTGCCTAAGTAGTAAGAAGCCAAATGTTAATCACCAGGACAATGGGGAAAATGTCTCCAGGGCATGTCAGAGACATTTGCGGCAGTCCCTCCCATCATAAACCCAGACACCTAGGAAAAATAATGTTTTATTGGGCCGGGCCTAAGGTCCCTCTGCTGTGTGCAGTCTAGGGACTTGGTGCCCTCTGTCCCAGCTGTTCCAGCCATGACTAAAAGTGGCCAAGATACAGCTTGGGCTGTTGCTTCAGAGGGTGGAAGCCCCAAGCCTTGGCGGCTTCCATGTGGTGTTGAGGCTACAGGTGCACAGAAGTCAATAATTGAAGTTTGGGAACTTCTGCCTAGATTTCAGATGTATGGAAACACCTGGATGCCCAGGCAGAAGTTTGCTGCAGGGGTGGGGCCCTCATGGTGAACCTCTACTAGGACAGCATGGAAGGGAAATGTGGAGTCAGAGCCCCCACACAGAGTCCCTACTGGGGTACCACCTAGTAGAGCTGTGAGAAGAGGGCCACCGTCCTCCAGACCCCAGAATGGTAGATCCACCTACAGCTTGCTCCGTGTGCCTGGAAAAGCTGCAGACACTCAATGCCAACCCATGAAAGCAGCCAATAGAGGAGTTATACCCTGCAAAACCACAGGGATGGAGCAGCCCAAAACCATGGGAACACACCTCTTGCATCAATGTGACCTGGATGTGAGACACGAAGTCAAAGGGGATCATTTTGGAGCTTTAAGATTTGACTGCCCTGCTGGATTTCAGACTTGCATGGGGTCTGTAGTCCTTTTGTTTTAGCCAATTTCTCCCATTTGGAACAGCTATATTTATCCAATGTCTGTGCCCCCATTGTATCTAGGAAGTAACTAACTTGCTTTTGAATTTATAGGTTCATAGGCAGAAGGGACTTGCCTTGTCTTGAATGAGACTTTGGACTATGGAATTTTGAGTTAATGCTGAAATGAGGTGAGACTCTGGGAGACTGTTGGGAAGGCATAACTTGTTTTGAAACGTGAAGATATGAAATTTGAGAGGGGTCAGGGGTGGCATGATATGGTTTGGCTCAATGTCACCACCCAAATCTCATCTTGTAGCTCCCATAGTTCCCATGTTTTATGGGAGGGTCCTGGTGGAAAATGATTGAATCACGGGGTTGGGTCTTTCACATGCTGTTCTCATGATAGTGAATGGGTCTCATGAGATCTGATGGTTTTAAAAATGGGAGTTTCCCTGCACAAGCTCTCTTTTTGCTTGCTGCCATCCATGTAAGATGTGACTTGCTCCTCCTTGCCTTTTGCCAGGATTGTGAGGCCTCCCCATCCATGTAGAACTGTAAGTCCAATAAAACTCTCTCTTTTGTAAATTGCCCAGTCTCGGGTGTGTCTTTATCAGCAGCATGAAAACAGACTAATACACATTCTAAAGATAAATGGCACTTGGTCATGATGAATGATTTTTTTTTCATATATTGTTGAATCTAGTTTGCTGGTATTTTGTTGAGGGTTTTTTTTTATCAATATTCATCAGATATATTGGCCTATAATTTTATTTCTTCTTCTTCTTTTTTTTTTGCTGTGTTTTGTTTTGGTATCATGGTAATACTGGCCTCACTCATACAATGTTTGGAGGTATTTCCTCCTCCTCTATTTGTCAGAGTAATTTCAAGAGGATTGGTATTAGTTCTTTAAATATTTCATAGAATTCGACAGTGAAGCCTTTGGGTCCTGAGCTTTTTTTCACTGGGAGATATTTTTTACAGCTTCAATCTTTTTACTTGTAATTGGTCTGTTCAGGTTTTGGATTTCTTCCTGGTTCAATGTTGGTAGGTTGTATACGTCTAGGAATTCTTCCATTTCTTCTACATTTTCCAACTTATTGGCATATGGTTGCTCATGTACCCATCAGTGATCCTTTGAATTTCTGTGGTATCAGTTATAGTCCTTTTCACCTCTGATTTTGTTTATTTGAATCTTCTTTCTTTTTTTTAGTCTGGCTAAAAATTTATTAATTTTGTTTAACTTTTCAAAAATCAACTTTTTGTTTCATCTTTTTTATTTTCTTCATTTTACTTATTTCTGCTCAACTTTTATTATTTCTTTTATTAATTTTGGGTTTGGTTTCCTCTTGTTTTTCGAATTCTTTAAGATGCATCTTTAGGTTGTTTATTTGAAGTTTTTCTTATTTGTTAATGTAGGCACTTACATCCCTCTTAGTACTGTTTTGCTGTATCCCATAGGTTTTGGTATGTTTTGTTTCCATTATCATTTGTTCACAAAAATATTCAATTTTTCTCTTAATTTCTTCATTGACCTACTGGTCATTCAGACACATATTGTTTAATTTTCATGTATTTGTAGTTTTAAAAATTCCACTTGTTATTAGTGTCTTGCTTTATTCCATTGTGTTCAGAGAAGATCCTTGACAGTACTTCAATTTTAAAAAAATGTATTCAGTCTTGTTTTGTGACCTAACACATGGTCTATCCTTGAGAATGATCAATGTGCTGAGGAAAATAATACGTATTCTTCAGCCTTTGGATGAAATGTTCCGTAAATCTCTATTAGGTCCATTTTTTCTACAGTACAGATTAAATCCAGTGTTGCTTTGTTGACTTTTCCATCTGGAAGATCTGTTCAATGCTGAAATTTAAGTGTTGAAATCTCCAGCTATTATTGTATTGGGGGTCTCTCTCTCTGTTTAGCTCTAATAATATTTGCTTTGTATATCTGGGTTCTCTAGTGTTTTTGTCCATAAATGTTTACTATCCTCTTGCTGTATTGACCCCCTTTTCATTATATAGTGACTTCCTTTGTCTCTTCTTATAGTTTGTCTTGAAATTTATTTTATCTGATATAAGTATAGCTATTCCTGCTCTTTTTTGCTTTCCATTAACATGAAATATCTTTTTCCATCTCTTTGTTTTCAGCCTATATGTTTCCTTATGGGTGAAATGTCTTTTTGTGTAGGCAAAAGATCAATGGGTCTTGTTTTTTATTCATTCCACCACTCTATATGTTTTGATTGGAGAGTTTAGTCCATTTACATTCAATGTTATTATTGATAAGAAAGAACTTACTGCTGCGATTTTGTTATTTGTTTTCTGGCTGTTTTGTGGGATTCTCTCCCTTCTTTTTTCCTTTCTGTCTTGCTTTTAGTGTAGGTGATTTTCTCTGGTGATATGATTTAGTTTCTTGCTTTTTATTTTTTGTGTACCTGTTGTATGTTTTTTGGTTTGAGGTTACAATGAGGCTTGCAAATTCTATCTTATAACTCATTCTCTTAACCTGATAACAACTTAACACTATTTGTATAAACAAACAAGCAAAAGGAAAACTAGTAAAAACTCTACACTGTAACTTTGTCCCCCTGCTTTTAAACATCTTTTTTGTTTCTATTTATATCTTATTGTACTGACTATATCTTGAAAAGTTGTTGTAGTTATTATTTTTTATTGGTTCATTGTTTAGTCTTTCTACTTAGGATAAGAGTACTTTACACATCATAGTTACAATGCTATAATATTCCATGATTTCCTGTGTACTTGCTAGTACCAATAAATTTTGTACTTTCAGGTGATTATTTATTGCTCATTAATTTCTTTCTTTCTGGTTGAAATACTCCTTTTAACATTTCTTGAAGGACAGGTCTGGTGTTGATAAAATCCCTCGACTTTTTCTTTTTCTCGAAAAGGTCTTTTTATTATTATTAAGTTCTGGGGTACATGTGCAAGATGTGCAGGTTTGTTACATAGGAAAACGTGTGTCATGGTGGTTTGCTGTACATATCGACCCATCACCTATGTATTAAGCTTAGCATGCATCAGCTCTTTTTCCTAATACTCTCCCCCTCCTCACCTGGCAGGCCTTTAAGTTCAGGGATACATGTGCATGTTTGTTACATAGGTAAACTTATTACATGGGGGTTTGTTGTACCAATTATTTCATCACTCAGGTATTAAGCCTAGTATCCATTAGTTATTTTTCCTGATTATCTCCCTTCTCCCAGCCTTTACCTTCGGAGAGACCCCAATGTGTGTTGTTCCCTTCTAGGTGTCCACATGTTCTCATCATTTAGCTCCCACTTATAAGTGAGAATATGCAGTATTTGATTTTCTGTTTCTGTGTTAGTTTGCTAAGGATAATGGCCTCTAGCTCCATCCATATCATTGTGAGGAACATGCTCTCATTCTTTTTTATGACTGCATAGTATTCCATCATGTATATGTTCCACATTTGCATTATCCAGTCTATCATTCTATTATTGATGTGCATTTAGGTTGATTCCTTGTCTTTGCTATTGTGAATAGCACTGTGATCAACATACACATGTGTGTGCCTTTATAATAGAATAATTTAAATTTCTTTTTTTTTTAATTAATTTTTTTTTTTTTGAGACGGAGTCTCGCTCTGTCACCCAGGCTGGAGCACAGCGGCCAGATCTCAGTTCACTGCAAGCTCCGCCTCCCGGGTTCACGCCATTCTCCTGCCTCAGCCTCCCGAGTAGCTGGGACTACAGGCGCCCGCCACCTCG
>NW_012117932.1:6860618-6876615 GCF_000951035.1 Colobus angolensis palliatus | reverse complement strand
TTTTTGTAGTTTTTTTTTTTTAGTAGAGACAGGGTTTCACCGTGTTAGCCAGGATGGTCTCGATCTCCTGACCTCGTGATCCTCCCATCTCGGCCTCCCAAAGTGCTGGGATTACAGGCTTGAGCCACTGCGCCCAGCAGAATAATTTAAATTTCTTTTGGTATACTCTCAGTAACGGGATTGCTGGGTTGAGTGATATTTCTGTCTTTACATCTTTACGGACTTGCCATAACTTACACTTCCACCAACAGTGTATTACCATTCCCTTTTCTCCACAACCTTGTAAGCATTTTTTTTTTAAATAATAGCCATTCTGACTGGTGTGAGGTGGTATCTCATTGTGGTTTTGATGTGCATTTGTCTAGTGATCAGTGATGCTGAGCTTTTAAAAATATGTTTGTTGGCTGCAAGTATGCTTCTTTTGAAAAGTACTTCTTCATGTCCTTTGCCCACTTTTTAATGGGGTTGTTTTTTTTTCTTGTAAATTTAAGTTCCTTGTAGATGCTGGATATTAAACCTTCATCAGATGCATAGTCAGCAAAAATTTTCTTCCATTCTGTAGGTTTTTCTGTTTGCTTTGTTGCTAGTTTCTTTTGCTGTGCAGAAACTCTTTAATTATATCCCATTGGTCAATTTTTGCTTTTGTTGCAATTGTTTCATCAGGAAATGTTTTCCCATGTCTGTGTCCTGAATGGTATTGTCTAGGTTGTCTTCCAGGCTTTTTATAGGTTTGGGTTTTACATTGAAGTCTCTAATCTATCTTGACTTAATTTTTGTATATGGTGTAAGGAAGAGGTACAGTTTCAATCTTCTACATATGGCTAGCCAGTTATCCCAGCACCATTTATTGAATAAGGAATCCCTTCCCCATTGCTTGTTTTTGTCAGCTACTTCAAAGATCAGATAGTTGTAGGTGTATGGCCTTATTTCTGGGTTCTCTATTCTGTTCTATTGGTCTATGTGTCTGTTTTTGTACCAGTACCATGCTGTTTTGGTTATTGTAGCCCTGTAGTATAGTTTGAACTTGTGTAGCATGATGCCTCCAGCTTTGTTTTGTTTTTTTTTTAATTAAGGCTCTTGGATATTTGGGCTATTTTATGGTTCTATATGAATTTTAAAATAGTTTTTTTTTTTCTAGTTCTGTGAAGAATCTTAGTGGTAGTTTAATAGGAATAGCATTGAATTTGTAAATTACTTTGGGCAGTGTGACCATTTCAGTGATACTGCTTCTTCCTAACCATGAGCATGTAATATTTTTCCAATTGTTTGTGTCATCTCTGATTTATTTGAGCAGTGCTTTGTAGTTCTCCTTGTAGAGATCTTTCACCTCCCTACTTAGCTGTATTTGTAGGTATTTTATTCTTTTGGTGGTCACTGTGAATGGGATTACGTTCCTGATTTGGATCTCAGCTTGACTGTTGTTGGTTTATAGGAATGCTAGTGAGTTTTGCACACTGATTTTGTATCCTGAGACTTTGCTGAAGTAGTTTAGTGGCTTAATAAGCTTCTGGGCTGAGATTAGGGGGTTTTCTACATACAGAATAATGTCATCTGCAAACATGGTAACTTTTACTTTCTTTCTTCCTATTTTGATGTCCTTTATTTCTTTATTGTGCCTCATTTCCCTTGCCAGGATTCCAATTCTATGTTGAATAGGAATGGTGAGAGAGAGCATCCTTGTCTTATATCAGTTTTCAAAGGGAATGCTTGAAAACTTTTGCCAGCTGTTGCCCATTCACAATGATGTTGGCTGTGGATTGGTCATATATGGCTCTTACTAATATGAGGTATGTGCCTTCAATATGCAGTTTATTGAGAGTTTTTAACATGAAAAATGTTGAATTTTATCAAAAGCTTTTTCTGCATCTATTGAGATAATCGTGTGTGTTTTTGTCTTTAGTTCTGTTTAGATGTTGAATTACCTTTATTGATTTGTGTATGTTGAAACAACCCTGCATCCCAGGGATAAAGCCTACTTGATTGAGGTGGATAAGCTTTTTGATGTGCTGCTGCATTTGGTTTGCCAGTATTTTGTTGAGGTTTTTTGTTTGTTTGTTTTTGTTTTTGTTTTTGTTTTTGTTTTTTTGCAAGAATGTTCATGAATGATATTGCCCTGAAGTTTTCTTTTTTTGTTGTTGTATCTCTGCCAGGTTTTGGTATCAGGATAATGCTGGTCTCATACAATAAGTTAGAGAGAAGTCCCTTCTTCTTAATTTTTTAGACTAGTTCCAATAAGAGTGATACCAGATTGCCTCTGTACATCTGTTAGAATTCTGTTGTAAATTCATCTGGTCCTGGGTTTTGTTTTGGTTTGTAGGCTTTTTCATTACTGCCTCAATTTCAAAGCTTGTTATTGATCTGTTCAAGGATTTAATTTCTTCCTGGTTTAGTCTTGAGAAGTGTATGTGTCCAGGAATGTATCAATTTTGTCTAGATTTTCTAGTTTATGTGCATAGAGATATTCATAATATTCTCTGATTGTTGTTTGTATTTCTGTGGGGTCAGTGGTCATATCCCCCTGTTGTTTCTGATTGTGTTTATTTGAACATTCTCTTTTCTTCTTTATTAGTCTAGCTAGTGATCTATTTTATTAATTTTTTTTTAAAAAAAACCAGCCTCTGGATTCACTGATCTTTTGATTTTTTGTGTGCCTTCTTCTTTTATGCAGCTCTGATTTTGGTCATTTCTTGTCTTCTGCTGGCTTTGGGGTTTTTTTCCTCTTGATTCTCTAGTTCTTTTAGTTGTAATGTTAGGTTGATATGACATATTTCTAACTTTTTGATGTGGACATTTAGTGCTATAAATTTCCCTCTTAACACTGTCTTAGCCGTGTTCCAGAGATTCTGATATGTTGTATCTTGTTCTCATTAGTTTCAAAGAACTACTTGATTTCTGCCTTACTATCGTTATTTACCCAAAAGTCATTCAGGAGCAGGTTTTTCAATTTCCATGCAGTTGTGTGATTTTGAGTGAATTTCTTAATATTGAGTTCTAATTTGATTGTACTGTGGTCTGAGAGCTTTTTATGATTTCAGATCCTTTTCATTTGCTCAGGGTGTTCTACCACTGATTATGTGATTTATTTTAGACTATGTGCCATTTGATGATGAGAAGAATGTACATTCTGTTGTTTTGGGGTAGAGAGTTCTGTAGATATCTATCAGGTCCCCTTGATCCAGTTCTGTGTTCAGTTCCTGAATATCTTTGTTAATTTTCTGTCTCAATGATCTGTCTAATAGTGTTAGTGGGGTGTTAAAATCTCCCACTATTATTTTGTGGAAGTCTAAGTCTCTTTCAAGGTCTCTAAGAACTTGTTTTATGAATTTGGGTGCTCCTGTGTTGGGGTGGATATATATTTAGGCTAGTTCTATTTTCTTTTTGAATTGAATGCTTTACCATTATGTACTATCTTTCTTTGTCTTTTTTGATTGTTGTTGGTTTAAAGTCTGTTTTGTCAAGAACTAGGACTGCAACCCTTGCTCTTCCATTTTCCATTTGCTTGGTAAATTTTTCTTCATCCCTTTATTTTGAGCCTACGTGTCATTGCATGTGAGATGGGTCTCTTGAAGACAGCACACTAATGGGTCTTTGTTCTTTATCCAATTGGCCACTCTATGTCTTTTAATTGGGGCATTTAAGCCATTTACATTTAAGGTTAATACTGATATGTGCGGATTTGATCCCATCATTATGATGTTAGCTGGTTATTTTGAAGGTTTGTTTATGTGGTTGCTTTATAATGTCACTGGTCTGTGTACTTTAGTGTTTTTGTAGTGGCTGGTAATGGTCTTTCCATATTTAGTGCTTCCTTCAGGAGCTCTTGTAAGGCACGTCTGATACTAATAGATTCCCTCAGCATTTGCTTGTGTGGAAAGGATCTTCTTTTTCCTTCACTTAAGAATCTTAGTTTGGCTGTATATAAAATTTTGGTTTGGAATTTCTTTCTTTAAAAAGAATTTTGAATACTGGCCCCCAATCTCTTCTGGCTTAAAGGGTTTCAGCTGAGAATTCCATTGTTAGTCTAATAGGATTCTCTGTGTAGGTGATCTGACCTTTCTCTCTAGAGCTTCCTCTAAGAGTTTTCCTTTCATTTTGACCTTAGAGAGTCTGAAGATTATGTGTCTTGGGGATGATCTTCTTGTGAAGTATCTCACTGAGGTTCTCTACATTTCCTGAATTTGAATGTTGGCCTTTCTAGCTAGGCTGGGGAAGTTCTCCTGGATAATATCCTGAAGTATGTTTTCTGCTTGGTTCTATTCTTCCCATCTCTTTCAGGGAAATCAATCACTTGTAGATTTGGTCTCTATATATAATCCTATATTTCTTGGAGGTTTGTTCATTCCTTTTCTTTCTTTTCTCTCTATTTTTGCCTGCTTGTTTTATCTCAGGAAGATGGTCTTTAAGCTCTGAGATTCTTTCCCCTACTTGGTCTATTCTGTTATTAATACTTGTGCTTGCATTACAAAATTCTTGTAGTGTGTTTTTTTAGGTCTATCAGGTCAGTTATTTTCTATACTGGCTATTTTGTCTGTCAGCTCCTGCATTGTTTTATCCTAATTGTTCACTTCCTCATACTGGGTTTCAATGTACTCCTCTAGCTCAATGATATTCATTCCCATCCATATTCTGCATTCTATTGCTGTCATGTTGGCCATCTCAGCCTAGTTCCAAACTCTTGCTGAAGTGATAATATGGTCATTTGGAGAAAAGAAGGCACTGTGGCTTTTTGAGTTTTCAGTATTCTTGTGCTGATTCTTTCTCATCCTGTGGGCTTCTCTACCTTCAATCTTTGAGGTTGCTGACCTTTGGATGTCTTTTTTTATTTTATCCTCTTTGATGACCTTGAATGTTTGTGGTATAAAGTGGATTCAGCTGACTGGTTTCATTTCTGGAAGATTTTAGGTTGTCAGCACTCAGTTCCCAACTCTAAGACTGCATGCTCTAACTCTGGGGGACTTGTATTAGGCCTTGACTTTGTACTCTGGCTCCTAGAGGTTTGGAGTCCTCTGTGCTGGGAGAGCCAAGGTGTGGCAGCTTCAGCAGAGTGCTAGTGGATGCAGGGGTTCCTTCCTCACTATGGGCATTCACCACAGTGGTGGAGGCAATGCAGCTGGTGGGGGGTCCTGCTGGAGACAGTGTGCACAGTTGTACTGAAGGTAGTGTTGGTTTGGGGGTCGGGGGCTGGCCAGCACAGGTCTGGGTGTCTTCTCTGTGCCCTGCAAGCAGGAATGATCACTTAGGGTGTGGGAAGATTCATTGTTCTTTGTGTTGTGTTAGTGCAAAGGCAGGGTGCTGGTGGCAGTGGGGCTTGCTGACCCTGTGCCTGCAAGGGTCCATCTGCAGTGGTCGTTGGCAGGGAAAGGGAGGCAGACTGAATTCCCATATGCTGGCAGGGCAAGTAAAGCAAAACCCACCTGTACAGACATGCACCAGAAAAGTGATGTGGGGAGTTGCTGTGAGTCTAAAGGAAGCTGCAGTATGAGGGGGGAGCATGTGGGCTGTTGCAGGGCTGTAGTAGCTGCCTAGCTGGACCTCTGCACTGGTCAGGCATGGTCCTCTGGTGCAGAAGCTATGGTGTGGGCCCCCAGGGACCCAAAACTGTCCTGTAAGTAGGTGTGGCCAGGCTGGGGACCCAGGAGAATCCAGCAGACCACTGAATGTTCAGGTTGGGCAAGCCCCATCTGATGTGCAAGACCACCATGCAGAGATTAGGTCTGACAGTTCACCTAGGGCTAAAGTCTCTTGTGGAAACAAATCAAACCTAAGAGGATGGCCATCCCTGGCCATGATCCACTACAGATACTCCCATACCAAACTCTCTGGGTTCCACACCAGCTGACTTGCTGCTCCAACCACTTCCCTAAGCAGCTGTCTCTGACACCTCAAGTGTCCATGGTGGCAGAAGGGGTCCCCTCCTGCCAGGATCCCATAGGCATGTGGCAAGAGCAGGTTGCTCCTTGCCAGTTTATCTCACCGATTCCCCCAGAGCTATTGCGGTTCAGAAATAAGTCCCAGTGTGTGGGATCCTAACTTTCTCTCCTTTCACCCAGCTTCTCTGTCTTTCCTCCATCCACCCTCAGTGCCTTCCCTCTGAAGATCTGTTAAAAGCATGCCAGTTGTCTCAGCCCCTCCATGGAAGCTGTTCTACTAGTCTGCGTCTAGTCAGTCATCTTGTCCTCTGTATTCTGGGAAAGTCTTTGTTTCTCCTTCATGCTTAAAGGATAGTTGCACCAGATATACTATTTTAGGATAACTTTTTGTACCCTAGAATAGTATATATTTAAAGTATGGCATATTTAAAGTCATGTCACTCCCACCTGGCCTATAATGTTTCAACTGAAAATCTTCTGCCAGACATATTGGAGCTCCATTGTATGTTATTTATTTCTTTACTCTTGCTACTCTTAAGAGCCTTTCTTTATCTTTCACCTTTGGGAGTTTGATTATTAAATGCCTTAAGGTAGTCTTCCTTGGGTTAAATTTGCTTGGTGTTCTATAACCTTTTGGTACTTCAATATTGATATCTTCCTCTAGGTTTGGGGAGCTCTTGTTATTACCCCTTTAATAAACTTTCTACCCCTATCTCTTTCTCTACCTCCTCTTTAAAATGAACAACTCTTAGATTTGCCTCTCTGAGGCTATTTTCTAGATCTTGTAGGCATGCTTTTTTTAAAAAAATCTTTATTCTTTTTTCTTTTGTCTCCTCTGACTGTATTTTCAAATTGCCTGTCTTCAAACTCACTAATTGTTTCTTCTGCTTGATTAATTCTGCAATTTAAAGACTCTGATGCATTCTTCAGTATGGCAGTTACACTTTTCAGCTTCAGAATTTCTGCTTGATTCTTTGCAGTAATTTCAATCTCTCTGTTTAGTTTGTATGATTGAATTCTGAATTGCCTCTCTATATTATCTGAATTTCTTTGAGTTTCCTCAAAACAGCTATTTTGAATTCTCTGCCTGAAAGATCATATATCTATATTTCTCCAGGACTTGCCCCTCGTGTCTTATTTTACTTCATTTGGGGAGGTCGTTTTCCTGGATGGTCTTGATACTTGCAGATGTTCATTTGTATCTGGGCATTGAAAAGTTGGGTATTTATCGTAGTATTCTCAGCCTGGACTTTTTTGTACCTGTCCTCAGCCTGGACTTTTTTGTACCTGTCCTTCTTGAGAAGGCTTTCCAGGTATTCAAAAGGACTTGGGTGCTGCGATCTAAGTTGTATCTCTTTTAGGAGGCATTCTAAGCCCAGCAATGCTGTGGTTCTTGCAGACACAGAGATCCCACTTTGATGGTCTTGGACAAGATATAGAAGGATTCCCTGGAGTACCAGGCAGAGACTTTTGTTCTCTTCCCTTACCTTCTCCCAAATGGAGTCTCTCTGTTGTGAGCCACTTGGGGCTAGAGGTGGAGTGACACAAGCACTCCTGTAGCCACGACTAGTAGGACTGTGCTAGGTCAGTCTCGAAGCCGGCACACACTGGTCTCGCCCAAGGCCTGCTGTAACAACGCCCTGGCTGTGGCCTGTGTTCACTCCAGGCCACTGGGCTCTATAATCAGCAGGTGGCAAAGCCAGCCAGGCCTGTGTTCTTCTCTTCAGAGTAGAAGTCCCCAGGCCCGGAGTAGGTCCAGAGGTGCCGTCCAGAAACCAGAGACTAGAGTCAAAAACCTTAGAAATCTACCTGGTGTTCTGCTGTACTGTGGCTGAGCTGGCACTCAAACCACAAGACACAGTCCTTCCCACTGTTCTTTTCCCAAAGGCAGAGGAGCCTCACCCTGTGGCCACTGCTACCACAGGCCCACGGGGAGTATTGCCACACTACTATCAGTGTTCCCTTCAGGCCCAAGAGCTCTTCAGCCAGCTTGTAGTGAATGCTGTCTGGCCTGGGACTCACGTTTCAGGGTAGCAGGCTCCCATCTGGCCCAGGGCAGGTCCAGAAATGCCATTCAAGAACCAAGTCCTGGAATTGGGAACTTCAAGAGCCGTCTTCAGTTAGCAAGTGATGAATCCTGACAGGACTGGGTCCTTCCCTTCAAGGCAAGGAGTTCCCTTCTGTCCCGGGGTATATCTAGAAATGCCATCCAGAGCTAGAGCCTGGAACCGAACTCTGATCAGTTCCCTTTTCTGCTCTACTGAGCTGGTATCCAAGATGCAAGACAAAGTTCTTCCTTCTCTCCTCAAGTGGAGGGTAGGGGTCTCTTTTGTGACTGTGAGCTGTGTGGTCTGGGCTTAAAGGAGTGGTGATAGCAGCACTCTCTTAGCCACCTGGCCTGGTGTCTCAGTAGTTCTTGTGCCCTCCTAGCCTACTGGTTCTGGGCCCAGTTCAACACTAGGATTTGGATAGGTGTTGCAGTTCTTGTGGCCTACATTGCCTTTCAAGTATATTTAAGGCCCCAGAGAACCTTAGCCTGTGGTGGGGGGGGGCTCACAGGAACTCAAGTTTGGAGACCACTGGGATCGGCAATTCCCCTCTGGCTAGGCCTGGTTTAAATGCTCCCTCTGTGGGTGGGCATCAGCTAAGTTTTGTTCAGTTTTGTTTTCAGATCTAATAGGGCAGCTCTGAGTTCAATGCGTAGCAACTGTTGCGCTCTCTCTCTCCCCAGTGCACAGAAATGCTCTCCATACCACACCACTGCTGCTGGAGGATGGGGGAAAGATGGCTTTGGCAATTCAAGACTGGTTTTCCTATGTCTTCAGTGCCTCTTTCAGCAAAGTGATGTTAAAATCAGGTACTGTGAGTGCTCACCTGATGTTTGGTTCTTATGAAGGTGCTTTTTTGGGTGTAACTAGTTAAAAGGGCATCATTGCAGTGGAGATCAGTGGAGCCTTCTATTCTGCCATCTTGCTTTGCCCCAAGTTCTGAGTAACATTCTAATAAAAAGTATTGAAGTTAGCATCAGGGATAGATGAGGACTTTTTTTTTTAAGTTTTATAAAGGGGTTGTATAATACTTAGATACTTGAATAAGAAACACTTTCATATGAACTAGGAAGAAACTTGTAAGAACTAATGTAAAAATAACACATATCCATGCCTAACAGATACATGAATTTACATTTACTGCTGCACTTGTATCCCCTGGCTCTCCTTCCATTGCTTAATGGAGCATTCAGCCATCAAGCTAACAATCTGAACTCTAAACTAGGCTGGGAGGGCAGCGGCATGGTGGATACAAAGTTGAGTTGTTCTTTGCTCTCAATAAGTAAGTATACAAAGGGAGAAAAAGTATGTAACTACTAATTCAGACAAAAATTACTATTTAACAAGGCAAAAAGATAACTGCCATGAAAGAAGCAGACAAGATTACTATGGGAGTCCAGAACATGGTCTGATCCTGCTGCTACTTAGTTTTTGCACAATGAGTTGCCACACTAAAATTTGTGATTTGTAGTCTTAACAGTTCTTTGTTCTGAATTTGCCTCTCTATGAATTAAAACCATTGTAATGGTGATGTAGGGGCTAAGGGATTTCTCCCTCCCTCTCTGAAGGTTTGAGTCTTTAAGTCTGCTGAAATAAACTGGCAACAGACAGATTAGGAGGGCTAATTTAGTAATCTGCATATTTGCACAGAAGCCACATGAAATATGACACTCTAAAAAGAGGCCAAATGATTGAAGGTTTTATACCATACAGAAAAGAATAGAGGCTTGGAACTCCTTGGTGGAGATGGCGACAGGCTATGGGAGGTGTAGGGGAAGAAAGGTGTGGCAAACAAAGGCTGTCTTGTTATACAGATAAAGACTATCATGTAGCAGCTCTTGAAAGAATAGGTGGTAGCCTATGGTACTAGCTTCTCTGTCAATTCTGTAAGTGTCAGGACTTTAGTCTCCTTTTCCTGTGAGTCAATCTTTCCTAGATTTGGATAAGGCAGATAAGGAGGCCCTCAAGAAAGCCTGTTTGCATCTGCTGTTTACTTCACTAATATAGATTTCCTCTACAGATGCAAATCTCCTCCACAAAAGGACAGCTTTTCAGAGCTACTCCTGTGTCTGCAGCCCCTTTAAATAACCATACTGAAATATGCCAAAGAAACATATTTTAGGGTGGCATATTTTGGTTTCCCAGTGACAAACTGTTCAATTCTCAGCTGTTTTTACTGCTAACATTAGCCTTTATTATACCATATTGCTTGCAAGTATATTCTTTTAGGCCCACATAAGTGTGTTAAGAGGAAGTACGCATGTTTGTGTGTGTGTGTGTGTGTGTGTGTGTGTGTATTTAGTCCCTTTAGGTATGAGAGTTATATTTCTCCTGAGGAACTGAGATTAAATCATAATCTAAATATGAAATTGATGGTTAAACCATTAGTAATGAAGGATATGAGTTTTAAATATAGGTTTTTATAGTCTTGATAGCTGTTCATGTGATAGATGTTCACGTTAACAGATTTTCCTACAGTACTTATTTGCTGTAGTCAAGGAAATAATGTATGTAGTGTAGTCCTGACAAAAGTCAACAACACTAACTTCTCTTCACCAACATCAGGAAGAAATCTGGCAGTTATCCATGTATTTAACCAGAACTCATTGTCTCACAACAGAAAGAAGACTTAGTCTGAGAGGTTGATTTGGGAAATAAGCAGGGTAATCAGATAAATGGAACAGTGAGTCTGGTCTTAAAGACCAACTCAGAGATAAGCAATTAGAAACTTGGTGGCTGGGCTGTTAAGAGGCTCTTGATATAAAATCTCCTGTGTTCATGCATGGGTCAGAGATGGGCAAACCAGGCCAATAGGGGGCGCTCTTTAGGGTATTCAGTCTTAGGAGCTTAGGAAGACAGTAGAGACAGTTCTGTCTGATAAGCCTTAATATGTTAAAGAAAAGGCAAAGCTGGACAGTAGTAAAAGTGTTAAAAATATCTTTTATTCAAGACTATTGCAATGCGGGAAAAGAGACCTCAGTATAAAACTGGGCTCACAACCACGTAAACCATGAGCAAGTGGGAATTTATAGCCAAGGAGCGGGGAGGGTTGGTGGAAAGAAAGCAGGAGAAAATTAACTGAGAGGAAACCTCAGAAACAAGGGAGATTCTGGCCACGCCAACCTGGCAGGATTCTTGCTGAAGACAGGCCAGGATGACGGAACATCACCTCAGAGATGGTAAAAGATGAATGCTGTGATTTGAATATGTCTCTCAAAGCTCATGTGTTGGAAATTTAACTCCCAATGCAACAGTGTTGGGAGATGGGAATTTTAAGATGTGATTTGGTCATGAGAGCTCTGCCTTCGTGAGTGGATTCATATCATTATTGTGGGAATAGATTAGTTGTCGCCTGAGTGGGTTTTTTGTAAAAATGAGTTTGACCCCCCTCTTGCTCTCTTTTGCCCTTCTGCTTTCTGCTATGGGACGACATGGCAAGAAGACCCTCACCAGATGCCTCTGGGCCTTGGACTTCCCAGACTCCAGAACAGTAAGAAATAAATCTCTATTATTTAAAAATTAGTCTGTAGTATTCTCTCATAGCAGCTCAAAACAAACTAACACAATGAGAAACTCAATTACATATTTATTGTCTTAGTCTGTTTTATGCTGCTGTAACAGAGCTATATTTATCAATCAGATAGTGAAGGTGATCAAATAAAGAGGATGGGGAATTTTTGCTAAACTGACTGAGCAGTGTTCTTGCTAAAACTGGGTGTTTACATGGAAGTACATAGATGGACCTAGAAGAAGCTTCAGCAACATGACTGAAGTTTGGCCAAGCAAAGAATCTTTATCAAATGAAACAACAAAGTGTGACAGAATTTGGCAATTAGTTCTTAAGGATGGTCAGATTAGTTTATTGAATTTGCAAGGGGAGGTGAGAGAACTACAACTTTAACCATACTGGCAAGTTCCTCAGCACCTAAGAGATGGAGAAGAGTGATAATATTTTTTTCTCTTCATTTTCCTATATTTTATATAGGAAGTATAAAATATAAGAAAATTGTTCATAGTAAGCATGTTTCATTTTATAATAAAAAATTAAGTTTTTTGTGAAATATTCAAGTGCTGCGTTATACAATTAAGCCCAAAATGTAAGCAGAATATCATATACTATATTTGAGCATCATCTAAATACTGTTATTTTTGGAAAAACCTTTAGTAATAAACCAATGTAAACTCTTACCCGATAAAGAGGAAACCACAAACCTAGACAGTTTATATTTCTCACATAGTCACTGACACATCTAGAACTAAGTATTTTTTTGCTCTTATTCTAGTGCTCTTTCCCACATATTGTCAAAATTATATTTCTCTGAGATAGAGTTTTATATAAATAATTCCATTTGGAATCATTAAATTATGTTCCAAACTAATCTAGTACCATTTTATCCTAAAAGATATTTCTGGAAAAGTGAAATTGATATATATCCTTGAAAGAGAATAAGGCAGTAATTTGCCATTACAATATTAGGAAGGAGTCTGCTATTGCTATATTCCTAAGCATTTTGGGAGAAAAGTGACTAAAATTAAAATAAATTGGTCTAAATATTATTTTAAGTTTGGAAATTAATGATAAAGGATCATCTAACAAAATCTTCTGATTGGTGAATAATAGAAATAGGTTTTAGCACTTTCCTTGGTTTTGTTTTGTTTTGTTTTGTTTGAACAGAATCTTGCTCTGTTGCCCAGGCTGGAGTGCAGTGGCATGATCTCAGCTCACTGCAACCTCCACCTCCTGGGTTCAAGCGATTCTCCTGCCTCAGTCTCCCAACTGACTGGAATTACAGGCAACTGCCACCATACCTGGATTTTTTTTTTTTTTGTATTTTTAGTAGAGATGGGGTTTCATCATGTTGGCCAGGCTGGTCTCAAACTCCTGAACTCAAGTGATTCACCTGCCTTGGCCTGTAAATCCCAAAGTGCTGGGAGAATTTTTAGGTTGAATGTTCAAGTTTACAAGGGGTTCAAAATCATTAAGGAGACGCTCAAAGTTAAGTTATATGCAAAATAGTTTTGGAAGTGTTATTATTATTTGTAACTCAAATATCGTTTTAGTTTGGCATTCAGAGGTATTGATTAAAACAAAAAGTATCATTCACAGTCTATAATATTTTTGTTAAAAGGTCAGTATTTTCATTTCAAAATTTCCTCTCAAATGTATCATATTTCTTTGTCCTGACCTAGTCTTTCATCTTCTTTCCTTTGGACTATTAAGTTTGTTTTGTCAACTGATCTGTCTTTAGTTTATACCCTGTGAAATCCATTCTCTAGACGGTTTCCAGTTTTATCTTTCTTTTTGACATGTTTGATACAATAATTTCCCTAAAACATGAATCTGATTATATCCTGTCTTCCTCACACACTGTTAATTTCTCACTGCCTGTGTCTCACGGTTCCCACTTCAGATGACTAGTGGCATAATCAGGGGAATTCGGATGCAGGCCTTGAAGGTGAAAGCACTGCCAGGGACTCAGTCTTGGGAGTTAGTCTGGGGTGAATCTGGGTCCAGGATTGAGCCTTTGCCATTAGTTGGTAGGGAGGCGGGCACAAAAATGGTATCACCTAAGGTACACTTTTATTTATTTTTTTAGTTTTAAAAACCATCAGGCCAATGTATTACCTAAGACATTATAGAGGATGATCTTACTTGGAATGTGCTCAGAAAGAGCAGTTTCTTCATTCTCACCCCTCCTCCCCACCCCAAGCTACCTTTCCTTGAAGGCCATGGTGAAAGATCTTTGTCTATATCCTAACAGCAGTGAACAGCCAGTAAGGGATTCTGAGAAAGCAATTGACAACAACAAAATATACACATTTATTTCTGATTGGAATGATCTTAATCATTTCGCTAGAACCCTCCCTAACCTGAGGTAGTTGCTATCACATCTCTGTTAAGCTCGATTTCAAAAGATTTGGAATTCTTTTCTTCAGAGGCAGTCTACCATCTTACTTTCTCCCATGGCCCCAAATTGTCACATTTTACTGATCGGGTGATGTTTTGCCAGTTAATCATCAGTGTAACATTTTTTGCAACCTTACTCCATTCGTAATCTGTTAATTTTGATGAACTTTTTCTACTGATCTTAGAGGAAGGCTTCTCTTGCCCTTTGAGAACAGAATGTTATTAAATATTCCTCTATAAATACCAAGAGAATTATACACATTTTCTTCTTTAGCTTTTTGATGTGGTGCATTATGTCAGTAGATTTCTCTAATGTTGAACTATCCTCATATTCCTGGAATAAGGAAGTCCACGCAGATTATGAAGCGGTATTTTAGTTTTTTAACATGTTGCTCAATTTTATTTGTTAGTATTTTACTTGTGATTTTTTTATTTGCTTTTAGTGAGATTGGTCACTAATTTCATTTTGTTGTATTGTTTGTGTACTGTTTTGTTATCACAATTATCTAACTCTAATAAATAGTTGGGCAACTATCTCTTTTTCTCATAGGTTTCAAATTATGTGTCAGGTTGAATATTGCAATTGACAGACTATTTACGTCCCCTCAAAATTTATGCATTGAAATCCTAACCCCCAAGATAATGGTATTAGGAAGTGGGACATTTGGAAGGTGATTAACTCATCAAGGCAAAGCCCTTGAGAATGAGATTAATTCCCTGGAGAAATCCCTCAACCCTTCTATCACATGAGGATACAGCATGAAGGCATCATCTGTAAGCCAGAAAATGAGTTTTTTTATCAGACACTAAAACAAGGTGTCAGTAGGGTCATGCTCCCTCTGTGAGGTTCTGGGAAGAATCTGTTCCATGCCTGTCTCCTAGCTTCTGGTGGTTCCTCGGCTTGAAGCTGCATCCCTCAGTCTTTACCTCTGACATCACAGGTCTTTCTTCTCTGTGTGTCTCTCTGTCCTTTCCTTTGCTTAAAAGGTTATCAGTCATACTGGATTAGGACCTACCCTAATCTGTTATAACCTCACTTTAACTACATTTGCAAAGACATTATTTCTATATAAGTCCCTGCTATGGTTTGAATGTCCCCTTTAAAATTTATTTTGAAATTTAATTGCCATTTTAATAGTATTAAATGGTAGGACCTTTAAGAGGTGATTAGGCCCACGCCCACGGAACCTCACTCATTGCTAGCACAGCAGTCTGAGATCAAACTGCAAGGTGGCAGCGAGGCTGGAGGAGGGGCGCCTGCCATTGCTGAAGCTTGAATAGGTAAACAAAGCCACCTGGGAAGCTCGAACTGGGTGGAGCCCACTACAGCTCAAGGAGGCCTGCCTGCCTCTGTAGACTCCACCTATGGGGACAGGGCGTACCAAACAAAAAGCAGCAGAAACCTCTGCAGACTTAAATGTCCCTGTCAGACAGCTTTGAATAGAGTAGTGGTTCTCCCAGCACGGAGTTCAAGATCTGACAACGGACAGACTGCCTCCTCAAGTGGGTCCCTGACCCCTAAGTAGCCTAACTACGAGGCATCCTCCAGTAGGGGCAGACTGACACCTCACACAGCTGGATACCCCTCTGAGACGAAACTTCCAGATGAACTATTAGGCAGCAACATTTGCTGTTCTGCAATATTCGCTGTTCTGCAGCCTCCTCTGCTGATATCCAGGCAAACAGCATCTGGATTGGACCTCCAGCAAACTCCAACAGACCTGCAGCTGAGGGTCCTGACTGTTAGAAGGAAAACTAACAAACAGAAAGGACATCCACACCAAAATCCCATCTGTATGTCGCCATAATCAAAGACCAAAGGTAGATAAAACCACAAAGATGGGGAAAAAACAGAGCAGAAAAGGTGAAAATTTTAAAAATCAGAGCACTTCTTCCCCTCCAAAGGAATGCAGCTCCTCACCAGCAATGGAAAAAAGCTGGACAGAGAATGACTTTGACGAGTTGAGAGAAGAAGGCTTCAGACGATCAAACTTCTTTGAGCTAAAGGAGGAAGTTTGAACCCATCGCAAAGAAGCTAAAAACCTTGAAAAAAGATTAGATGAATATCTAACTAGAATAACCAGTGTAGAGAAGTCCTTAAATGACCTGATGGAGCTGAAAATCATGGCACGAGAACTATGTGACAAATGCGCAAGCTTCAGTAGCCAATT
>NW_012117932.1:6859754-6860075 GCF_000951035.1 Colobus angolensis palliatus | reverse complement strand
GAAAAAATGCTCATCATCACTAGCCATCAGAGAAATGCAAATCAAAACCACAATGAGATACCATCTCACACCAGTTAGAATGGTGATCATTAAAAGTCAGGAAACAACAGGTGCTGGAGAAGATGTGGAGAAATAGGAACACTTTTACACTGTTGGTGGGACTGTATACTAGTTCATCCATTTGTGGAAGATAGTGTGGTGATTCCTCAAGGATCTAGAATTAGAAATACAATTTGACCCAGTCATACCATTACTGGGTATATACCCAAAGGATTTTAAATCATGCTACTATAAAGACACATGCACATGTATGTTTATTGC
>NW_012117932.1:6848612-6858795 GCF_000951035.1 Colobus angolensis palliatus | reverse complement strand
GAGAACACTTGGACATAGGAAGGGGAACATTAGACACCGGGGCCTGTTGTAGGGTGGGGGGAAGGGGGAATAGCATTAGGAGATATACCTAATGTAAATGACGCGTTAATGGGTGCAGCACACCAACATGGCACATGTATACATATATAACAAACCTGCACATTGTGCACATGTACCCTAGAACTTAAAGTATACTAATAAAAAAAATCATAAAGAGGTGATTAGGCAATGAGGGATACACCACCATAAATGGATTAATGCTGATTATAAAAGGACTTGAGGCTGTGAGTTTAATTTCTTCTTCTTTTTCATCCTGTCTTTGCCCTTCTGCTATGGAATGATGCAGTAAAAAGGCCCTGCCAGATGCCAGACCCTTGATCTTAGACTTCCCAGCTTCCAGCTGTGAGCCAATAGATTTCAGTTCATTATAAATTACTTAGTCTCAGGTTTTCTGTTATGGTGGCACAAAACGGACTAAATCACATTATGAGTTTCTTAGCAAGAAACCCAGACATGTTTGTTTTTGTGTACGTGAGTTTTAGGGGAACATTATTCAACTGAGAATAGACCTCTTTCTGTTTACTCCTTCTCTTTTTTCCCCCCGTTTACCTCCTTTCTTCTTAGGACTTTAATCAGTTACAAGACCGACAGTGAACTGGTTGTGTTCCTACTTGCTATTGATGACCTTTTACAAATCATTCCTTGTTATGTTTTTCTCAGTACTCAAGAATTATAAGATCATCAATAACCCATGAAGATACATTATTTATTTTAAACATGCTCACTAGACAAGCTTCATATATTTTTTCTGGCTTTTTACTTGTCATCTTTAATTATCTTGCATTATTTGGGCTTGCTTGAACTTCAAAGGTCAGTCAATACATTTTTCATATCTTTTAATGGATGTTTTTGGTTTCATTTTCAGTGTCTTTCAAAGATGGATAATATCTCCATCAACCTTTTCTCATGTTTGGAACAACTGGTAATTCTATGAGGCTTTATTTTTTGATGCAGATATTCATGGTCACCTGATGAAGGGGTAACTTTGAACAAAGTCCAGTGAGAGAAGTGTGAGATATACACAATATATTGTAAAAATAGTGATGTCATTTTTACATTGAAGTGAAGAAGGATCTTCACTGGAAATGCTTCTTACCAATATCCTCATTGCTGTGGGCCAAAATTAGACTTTCAAGTCTCTTCAGGTAAATCAAATGAACTATTTTGGAGATTTTTTTTTTTTAAATAACCATGACCAGTATGAACAATGGACTAGAAGGGAGTAAGAACGGACATGGTTAGGAGGACCCAGCACAGCGCCACACTGCAAGGTGAATAACAAACACCAGAGGGACAGCTGTACTTGCACCCAGGAAGTGCGTCCCCTTACCTCATCCAAAACGAAAAGAGGGTTCAAAGACTGTTGAGCCCTGACCAATCACTTTATCCCCCCTCCCCCTCCCTTAGGAAAGACCATGAAAGGCGATGAAGAAAAATGGAAACGTACCCTCAATATTTCCGACTGGAGAGAGAAGAAACACTTCTCACATTCTGTTTATCTGTAAGGCTTGCCATTTCTATCCTCGAAACATACCACAAATCTATCCCCCATATCTACCTCTGTCATCTCCACCTTAGGCCAAAACCCTTTCCTTTCTCATTTGGATTATTGTAATTCAGGCCTCAGCTGTCTATTCAGAGAAGAGGGTGTATGAAGGCTTATGTAGTCTCCAAGTAGATTAGAAGCCCTATCCAATAAAGCATTTGCCTAGGACTTAAGAGATAATGCTTCCTTATTTCCATTTGGCAATTTAACACTCCTGTATGCTCCAGCAGTCAGAACCCTGGAAGGAAGAGTTGAGTCATACTTTGAACCCCAGTCCAGCAGATGTTTGAATCTGAATTTCAGAGTACATGACTCTGAAAAGTGCTCCCTTTTTTCCTGTTATATGCAATAACTTAGTATTAAGTTGGAGCCCAGATGACATGTCCTGCAACTGAAAAGCACATCTTATCTTCTCATCTTATCACATCACTATAACTTTTTCCTCTACCCATAATATATCAGCTTGATAATGTATGTAGAGTTATCCACTGTTACATAAATAATTGCCCCAAAGCTTTGTGTATTAAAACAAAAATAAATATGTATGATTTCACAGTTTTTATATTAGTAATTCAGGAACAGCTTAGCTAGCTGCCTCTGACATAAGGGCCTTTCATAAGGTTTTGGTCAGGATGTTGTCCTGGGGCCACTGTCATCTGAAGGCTTGACTGGGGCTTGAGGATCTTCTTCCAAAATGATGTCCTCACATGGCAAGTAGATGCAGCCTGTTGAAGGGCTCAGTGTCTCACCACATCAACTTCTTCCTAGGGATATTTGAGTGTCCACTCTATATAGCACCTGGCTTTGTTTGAAGCTAATAATTCAAGGGAGATCAAAGTGAAAGCCACAGTGTCTTTTATAACCTAGTCTTAGAACCCACACACCATCACTCAGTCTATTTATTAATAGTTAATTACTCAGTCTGGCCCCTACATAAGGTGAGGGGAATTAGACTCTATCTTTTGAAGACAGGAGGGTCAAAATCTCCACCATGTCTCTTCTCTTTTTGAATTCTGGCCTCTATTCCCCAATTCAACCTTCTTGCCAATTCCAAATCTCCTCCCTTTTCTCATCTCCAAACATATGCACATACTAACTTTATTTAACAGATTTTAAAAATTTCTTTCTGGTATCAGTTAGGATCAGTTTTGGCTGTAGCAGCAGCAAACTACAAAATAGTGGTAGCTTAAATCACAGTAGAGGTTTATTTCTATCATGCATGGAAAACATTTGCAGGTAGGCAGTCCAAGGCTGGTCTGGTGAAACTGTTATAGTTTATGACCTTCATTCTCATGGTTCAAGATATCTGCTAGGGTTCTAGTTGCCAAAGGTGAAACCCAGGAAGCAGAGTAGAGAAATACAAAAAAAGTTAAAAGTGTGTGCTAGCAGTTGTTAAAGTTTCCTAGAAACCTTACTGTACAACACATTGCCTCCCTCTCAGCAGTCAGCACTTAGTTACATGCAAATGTATGACAGGTAATATGGAAGCATAAGAGGTACAAGCTAATATGCTGAATGTTGTCTTTATTTGCAGGTATGTGATGGTTAATTTTAGGTATCAATTTGACTAGATTAATGGGTACCTAGATAGCTAGTAAAGCATTAATTCCGAGTGAGGATGTGTCCAGAGCAAATTGGTGCATGAGTTGATAAACTGAGTGGGGGAAGATTCGTCCTCAATGAGGGCAGGCACCATCAAATTGGCTGGGGGCCAAGATAGAACAAATAGACAGAGGAAAGGCAAATTAATACTTTCTCTTCTGGAGCTGAGACACCTGTCTTCTCCTGCCCTTGGACATCAAAACTTCAGGTCCTCAGGCCTTTGGCCTCAAACTGAGAGTTATACCACTGGCTTCCCTAGTTTGGAGGCTTTTGGACTTTTACTGAGTCGGCATCCCTTAGTCTCCAGCTTGCAGACAGCCTGTTGTGGGACTTCTCTGCTGCCATAATCATATGAGCCAATTCCCCTAATAAATCCCCTGTCATCTATCTGTTATCTGTCTATTATTATTTCTGTCTCTCTAGAGAACCCTAATAAAAAGTGATTATATGCCCAGCTAAAAATCAGGGAGTTTTTCTTGCTAAGAAAGAAGTGGGGAATAAATATTGGCCATGGCTACATACATATTTTTGGCTACCTGGACATATCAGCACCTTTTTCCTATACATGGTGCTGTATGTTCTCACTATATGGAAGTTGGCTTTCCTCAGAGCTGATGATCCAAGGAAAGCCAAGAACATGTTTGCAGAGAACACATTTACTCTTTCTCCAAGGAAGAAAACTTCAAGATCTTCCTGAATTCCTGCTCCATGTTCAGGATCACTCCATCATATGCAGTCCCTTCCTTGGGGTCATGTGTACCTTCTTGTGGTCTGTCAGCAGATACATTAAAAAACATACATGGATATGGAAACAGGACACCATAGTAAAATCTCCTATTTGAGAAAGGGGAGAAGGAGAAACTGGTAGTGGTCACTGGTCCATATCAATGATCAAATACCTCTGAGCAGAAAGTACAAGCTCCCTCTCCTAGTAAAGGAGTGCATTCTTTGCTTAGCTATTTGGTAGTCCTCAGTTAAGCTCTTGCCCATTGTACTTTGTGGTTCTTATCTCTGGTTTCTAGGACATGCATTATATTACATGGCTGCATGAGAAGGGGTCATGGGGCAGAAGCCCATTTGTGGTGGTTGCCATTGCAGAAGCTCTCTTCCTGCTAGGGTGAATATGGGGATCCAGAAATTGTTTTAGGAGCTTGATGGTCACAGGCAAGGATTGAAATTTCTTTTGAAGAACAATTTCCTTAAAATTTAGTAATCTTCTGGTCTATTTGCTTTCAATTAGTTCCGCATATATTAATAGCCAGAGATCATGATGTCTAGACAATTTTTAAGCCTGAGAGATTTTAGTGTGATATTCTTCTTGGGAGAAAAGCTGAGTGTTGGGAGAGAAGCTGAGGCAGGGTTTGCATGTCTGACATAATATAAAGTCTTGGAACATGTCTGGGGTCCAGGGCCTAAAACCCTTTGTGGCCTTTGAAACACCAAGCTCTGTGCTAAAGTGTAGAAGGCTACCCTGACACACCATAATCTAAGCCCAGGGCATAAAACTCCTCATGGCTTGGATAGAATCCAGGGCTTATGGCTTCTGGAATGTGTCTAGACTTGCTGGCTCTTTGCTCCTTGATCTCCCAGGATTGATTGTATCTTGAGTTGAAAGAGCCTGCTCTCCATTATCTCAAGTAGTAGAGCAGATGCTAAACCATCACAGCTGTAAATCAGGTGCTTAATCCAATGCTCCCTTTCAACCCCACATCCTCACCACCTGTTTCTTTGATCACCAATCAATAGTCTGGGCTTCCAGAGCTTGAAGACTTCGCAGCCTCCATACTTAGCATTGGCCCCCCGGACCCACTTTCTCTCTCAAACTGTCTTTTCTCATTCCTCTGACTCTACTGGACTTCATCACCCCTACGACCTGGTATTGGGTCCGATTACCCCAACAGTATTGGCATCTAGGCTCTGCTTATTCTTCCCTATACCAAGCTCAAACACCCTATCCCTCCAAAAAGTGTTGGCTATCTTGAGACATTTAAAAATAATAGGCAAAAATCACAATCTGATCTTTGTCAGTGGACTAAGTTCTATTGACTGACAGTTGCTTAATGGAAAGTATTTGAGAAAGACTAGGGGCCTAGGGCACTTTAATTGGATTAATGACCCAAATTTTTGCCCCTCTCTCTAAGTATACTCTTTGCCCTAACATATTGCAGTGTCCTCCTACTCCTGGGGGAGGATTCTGCCCAATAGCATACTGGTAAATGTTTCTTAAAAAACTACTTTGTATATTATGTTATAAATTTTATTGAAAATATGTGTAGCACACATTGACAAATAAGAAAATATGCAATACTTGGCCGGGCACGGTGGCTCAAGCCTGTAATCCCAGCACTTTGGGAGGCCTAGGTATGGGCGGATCATGAGGTCAGGAGATCGAGACCATCCTGGCTAACAAGGTGAAACCCTGTCTCTACTAAAAAAAACTACAAAAAACTAGCCGGGCGAGGTGGTGGGCACCTGTAGTCCCAGCTACTCAGGAGGCTGAGGCAGGAGAGTGGCGTAAACCCGGGAGGCGGAGCTTGCAGTGAGCTGAGATCCGGCCACTGCACTCCAGCCTGGACGACGGAGCGAGACTCCATCTCAAAAAAAAAAAAAAAGAAAATATTCAATACTCTTTACTGTAAGTTCTATATAGCCAATTGATTCTTATTGAATGTTTTGACTATCACTAAATTTTCTTATCCATAGCCAATCTACAGTTGTAGTTCATGAGCAAGTGTAGTTCTGACATGAATGTTCATTGATATTCTCATTGTCAGTAAGAGGAAAGTGAAACAATACAGAGGTAGTTGAAACTTCAGTTGTTTGCAAATGAGGTGACATCTTTGCAGAATTAGATAATAGTTTTCAAAAAACATTTCCTCGTTTTTTTTTTGTATTTGCAATGTAATAGCCGCAGATACAACATGCTTTTAAGTTTAATCTGCATTAGTGTTTTCTCTACCACTTTCTTAAGCCAGACAATTAACAAATCAACAAGCAGCACTTCATTTGTAGCTTCTATCAATTTCTGTGGTACAAACACTCCAACAGTGGCTGATTTCAAGCTGCTGGTTTGACACAACTGAAGCATGAGGTAGTGTTTCTACTAGATACGCTAGAAACAAACACCTTAAGAGGACGGACGACAGCAAAATGTAATAAAATAACTAGAAAGTCATGAGTTTTGAGTCCTTACTATCTTTGTTTTAATGTAAATTATTTGATTGCAAGTACATAATTTAATATGAAACAATGGCTGTGTTAGCAATCAGCTTGCCAAATTCCTGAAAGAGCAGACCCGTGGGCTGGTATGAGTTGCCTCCTAACACCACAGGTTCTGCCCACCCCTTCGCCTTAGGCTTGGAAAAGTGGTTGCATATTATTCTTTCTTGCTTGCTCTTATGCTGTAAACATGGGAACACTTCTGGGCTGGCCAGCTGAAGGATGAGGCAGTGGAGAGCTGAGTAGTCCGCCTGTCTCAGTCAAGACCATCCTAGACTAGTAGAGCAGCTGATCCTAGACACGTGCGAGATCCCAGCCAGGATAAGAGCTAGACCCTGCAGCTGACTGGGTACAGGTGAGCCCAGCCAAGACCAATAGAAATACTCACCTAACCCGCAGATTCATGAGCTAAACAAATGTTTATTTTTTGAAATCACTGGGTTGTAGGGTGTGTGTACATGTGTGTATACACACACACATATAAATATATACACATATATACACACATACATACACACATATATGCTATATATGATGGTTAATATAGTTTCATCCCATAAGATTACCTCCTTGCAGTCACTGCTGGTAACTACTTCAGGGGTATATGAGCACTTGTATTCTTTACTCTTTCAAAGCTCAAATACAGGACCTAGTCAAACTTGACTGCAGGCCACAGAGTACTGCCTTAGTACGGCTGTGTTTCCTTCCAACTGTACCTGTAGAATTGCTTAATCTAGCCTCAGTTTGTCCTTCTCTTAAGATTGGCAAGAAGGGGTTAGAAAACATGAACATTTTGGATTTTCCTTACTATTTTCCCCAATCCTACATTCTCATCATTTGCCTCCCAAGACACAGCACATGAAAATGTGATCCATTGTTTTGCCATCACCTAATAAAGACCAACAGTTTTCTAGCCTCAACAAAGCCTGCAGCACCTACTGCTTGACTGTCTTCAACAAAGCAATGCCACATTTAAAATTTTTAAACATTTACCTTCTCAGTACCAGGTACCATGCTTTGTGTTACTTGTAGTATCTCTCTCTCTCTCTCACACACACACACACAAACACACACACACACGTAGGTAGTCCAGGGCTAGTATTGTCGTTCCACATCTAGAATCCCGCCTTCAGATCCACCCTCCCTGAGGAGTGGCTCTCATCTTCATAACTAAAATGGCAGCTAGGGTATTAGCCATCACATTTGCATTCCAGGCAGAAAAATGGAGAAAGAGGAAAAAAGGCAAAAGGCAATGTTCTTACTATCTTTAATAGAATAGCTTCCTAACACTGCCACAGAAGTTATCTGCTTGTATCTCACTGTTGAAAGTTCAGTCATATGGCCACAATCTCAAGAAAGATTGGGGTACTTTAATCTTTATTGAGGGCAGTCATGTGCCCAGCTAAAAACCAGGGGTTCTATTACTAAGAAAGACAGAATACAACTGCCCCCCACACCAAAACAATTCAATACAAATACAAATAAACAATACAGTGTAACAACTATTTTCATAGCATTTACACTACACTCATTATTATAAGTAATCTAGAGATGATTTAAAGTATATGGGAAGATGTGCAAAGGTTATATGCAAATACCGTAACAGTTTATATAAATGACCTGAGCACCTGCAGATTTTGGTATCCTTGAGAGTTCCTGGAACCAATTCCCCTCAGATATTTGGTAGAAAACTAGTTGTCTCTGCCTAGTCTCCATTCTGGTCACTTCTTTAGTTTCCTAATTTCAGAGTAAGGCCAGTCTCCTTCTGTGATGGTTGTGTCAACTTGAGTGAACTAAGGGATACACAGATACCTGGTAAAACATTATTTCCATGTGTGTTGGTGAGGGTGTCTCTGGAAGTGATTGACATTTCTATTGGTAGACTGAGTAAAGAAGATCCACCCTTACCAGTGTGGATAGACATCAGTCCATTCAGTGCCCCATATGAAACACAAAGGCAGAGGAAGGACAAAATCAGTCTCTGTGCTTATTCTGGGACATCTATTTTCTCCTGCTCTTGGATATCAGTACACTCGGTTCTCTGGCCATTGGACTTGACTGAATTACACCTCCAGCTTTCCTGATTCTCCAGCTTGCAGATGGCAGATCGTGGGACTTCTCAGCCTCCGTAATCATGAGCCAGTTCCTACAATAAATCTCTCTGTCTCTCTCATTCTGGTTCTCCGGCAAACTCCAATATTCCCTGCTAGGGACAGGAAATTTATTACTTTGATACCTTATTACTATTCATGGACATTTCTTACAGCTTTGATTTTCTTGCAGTGTATATCCCAGGTAAATACCTTTCTCTGCTATTGGAGTCCCCTTTCCTCCCCTTGTTCTTGTTAACTTTTGGCTTGGATTGCATTTTATATGAAGTAGGTCTTACCAAAAAATTTGAAAAATGTCTGTCAGTGAGGAAAGGACAGGCCCAGTGTATAACTTAACAGATGCTATGAGGCAGAATTTGGAATGCAGTGGCACCACCTTGTTTCACTGCAACTTCTGCCTCCTGGGTTCAAGTGATTCTCTTGCCTCAGTCTCCCGAGTAGCTGGGATTGCAGGTGCATACCACCATGCCCGGCTAATTTTGGTATTTTTAGTAGAGATGGGGTTTCTGCCATGTTGGCCAGGCTGGTCTTGAACTCCTGGCCTCATGTGATCTGCCCACCTTGGCCTCCCAAAGTACTGGGATGTCAGGTGTGAGCCACTGTGCCCAGTCAGAATTCTTTTTTTATTTTGATAGCTTTGACTGCTTTGATAGTTCTCCGTCAAGGAAACTGTTCAAAATGAAAAACAGGACATGTCTTATAGGAGGAATCTAAGTCCAATATTAGTGAAGACGATGAGGAGAATTTCTTCCTAGAAATAATGTATTTCTATCTTCAGCACAAGAGGAATGAATTCCACAGTGCTAATAGAAACTGTTAATAGTGCAATATAAATTACAAACAAAACAACCAAAATGAAAGCAAAACAGACTTCACAGGAGTATGTCAGAAATAAAAAAGAAATTCCTTAAACCCTCAAGCCAGCATGCTTGATACAACTTTATACTTTTTTTTTTTTTTTTTTTTTGAGATGGGAGTTTTGCTCTTATTGCCCAGACTAGAGTGCAATGGCACAATCTCGGCTGACTGCAACCTCTGCCTCTGGGGTTCAAGCAATTCTCCTGCCTCAGCCTCCTGAATAGCTGGGATTACAGGCATGCACCACCATGCCCAGCTAATTTTGTATTTTTAGTAGAGATGGGCTTATACATTTTTAAAAGATACTGATGCAGATGATTTGTGAACATTTTGATGAGAAAGTGGTGATTAGAAGGATACAGCATAAATTTAATTGTAAATATGCTTATCTAGCTAACCTAATCTGTTTCTGTAGAATTACTGGCATGGGAGATTGGATAGATGCCTAACGTATCTCAATTTTAAGTAATGTGAGCAAGTCTTTAAGGTATACCCAATGATAAAATGGAGAAACATGACCACATGATGATGTAATTAGATGGATCTGTAGGTGGTTGAAATTGTATTCAAGCATAGCAATCTGGCCTCTGTCTACTCTTCAACAGCATCAATAATCATTCCCCATCCCTCTGCTCCAACCATACTGAATTATTTGCAGTTCTCTAAAAACATCATATTCTTTTTTTTTTTTTACTGTTTGTGTGACTCAATTTATTTATTTTTACACTTAAATGTCTAATCCATTTGGAATTCATTTTAGTGTATGATATAAGGTATGGACCCAGTT